>NW_027139227.1:302697-575197 GCF_035084215.1 Heptranchias perlo | reverse complement strand
GGGGCTCCTCCCCCACCCCACCGGGGCTCCTCCCCTAAACCCGAGGCTCCACCCCTACCCCACCGAGACTCCTCCCCTAAATCCGGGGCTCCTCCCACACCCCACTGGGGCTCCTCCCCTAAACCCGAGGCTCCACCCTACCCACCGAGACTCCTCCCCTAAATCCGGGGCTCCTCCCACACCCCACTGGGGCTCCTCCCCTAAACCCGAGGCTCCACCCCTACCCCACCGGGGCTCCTCCCATATACTGGGGCTCCTCCCCCAAACCCAGGGCTCCTCCCCATTGATGAAAAAGGAGGGATTTTGGAGAAACGGATAGGAAGATGAGAGGGAAAAATGAGGGGAAGGACAAAGGGAGGAAATGGAGAGTAATGGCGAGAAAAGGGACAAGAGGTTGAGAGGCACGAGGGAGAGGGAGAAAGGAGAAGAGGGAGAGGGGATCAGGGGGAATGGATGATGGAGAGAGGGAAAAGGATGAGGGGGTTGGGGAGAAGGCTGAGGGAGAGGGGGTGAGGGAGTGGGAAATGAGGGATAACCGGATGACGGAGGGGCAGTTATGGGAGCATGAAACTAGCCCAGAAGTCAGAGCCGAAAAATTACCTCAGTATCCTGTCCACAAAAAGTAGGACAAAGCCAACCCGGCCAATTACCATCCTAGCATCCTATCCTCAACCAGTGATGGAAGCAGTCGTTAACTGTATCAAGCAGCACTTACTCACCAATAACCTGCTCAATGATGCTCAGTTTGGGTTCCGCCAGGACCACTCGGCTCCAGACCTCATTACAGCCTTGGTCCAAACATGGACAAAAGAGCTGAATTCCAGAGGTGAGGTGAGAGTGACTGCCCTTGACATCAAGGCAGCATTTGACCGAGTGTGGCACCAAGGAGCCCGAGTAAAATTGAAGTCAATGGGAATCAGGGGGAAAACTCTCCAGTGGCTGGAGTCATACCTAGCACAAAGGAAGATGGTAGTGGTTGTTGGAGGCCAATCATCTCAGCCCCAGGGTATTGCTGCAGGAGTTCCTCAGGGCAGTGTCCTGGCCCAACAATCTTCAGCTGCTTCATCAATGACCTTCCCTTCATAAGGTCAAAAGTGGGATGTTCGCTGATGATTGTAGTGTTCAGTTCCATTCAAAACACCTCAGATAATGAAGTAGTCCATGCCCGCATCTGAAAGACCTGGGACAACATCCAGGCTTGGGCTCATAAGTGGCAAGTAACATTCGTGCCAGACAAGTGCCAGGCAATGACCATCTCCAACAAGAGAGAGTCTAACCACCTCGGTCAGAGGCTGGGTATTCTGTGGCGAGTGACTCACCTCCTGATTCACCAAAGCCTTTCCACCACCTACAAGGCACAAGTCAGGAGTGTGATGGAATACTCTCCACTTGCCTGGATGAGTGCAGCTCCAACAACACTCAAGAAATTCAACACCATCCAGGACAAAGCAGCCCGCTTGATTGGCACCCCATCCACCAGCTGAAATACCCACTCCCTTCGTCATCAGCGCACTGTGGCTGTAGTCTGTACATCCACAGGA
The DNA here is from genome assembly GCF_035084215.1 of Heptranchias perlo. Classification (NCBI taxonomy): domain Eukaryota; kingdom Metazoa; phylum Chordata; class Chondrichthyes; order Hexanchiformes; family Hexanchidae; genus Heptranchias; species Heptranchias perlo. The sequence goes on along the minus strand of NW_027139227.1, from coordinate 573,656 downwards.
TGCACTGCAGCAACTCACCAAGACTTGTTCCAATCCAAGTCACACACCATCCTGACTCGGACATATATCAGTCGTTCCTTCATTATCATTGGGTCCATATCCTGGAACTCCCTACCGAAAAGGTCAGTGGGAGAACCTTCGCCATATGGACTGCAATGGTTCAAGAAGGCAGCTCAGCACCACCAAGGGCAATTAGGGATGGACAATAAATGCCCGCCTTGCCAGTGATGCAGTGGATGTAGCAGTTGGTTCAACAAATGGAGGAAATACATAAACAGATAGGAGCAGCAAGGAGTCAAAATCAGAAATAGATGCAACTGTACTTTAACAAAAGTGCACCACCTGTGGAGTATCAAATAGATGATCAGGTGATGGTGCAACTGATTTGCGAAAAGAAACCTTTTCCCGAGCCCAAATGGGATGAACAATATGTTATTGTACAGAAAGCGAGCCCCTCAGTTTATCGAGTGCGATTAGACAGTGGCAAGTCAGGCACTGATATGTGGCTCCACAGTATACAGTTGAAAGCGTTTAAAGGTTCCCTAGACTAAACTCCTCAGGGGTTCCTGGAACCGCCGATGGTTTTCTTTCTATTTGTCTTTTGCAGGTATCTTTGGGAATACATTTGTCATAAGATAAGAACATAAGAAATAGGAGCAGGAGTAGACCATTCGGCCCCTCGAGCCTGCTCCACCATTCAATAAGATCATGGCTGATCTTCAACCTCAACTCCTCTTTCCTGCCCAATCCCCATATTCCTTGATTCCCCTAGAGTCCAAAAATCTATCAATCTCAGCTTTGAATATACTCAACGACTCAACATCCACAGCCCTCTGGGGTAAAGAATTCCAAGATTCACAACCCACTGAGTGAAGAAATTCCTCCTCATCTCAGTCTGAAATGGCCGACTCCTTATCCTGCGACTATGCCCCCAGTTCTAAACTCTCCAGCCAGGAGAAACAATCTTTCAGCATCTCCCCTGTCAATCCCCTCAGAATCTTATATGTTTCAATGAGATCACCTCTCATTCCTCTAAACTCCAGAGAGTATAGGCCCATTCTGCTCAATCTCTCCTCAAAGGACAACCCTCTCATCCCAGGAATTAATCTCGTGAACCTTCATTGCACCACCTCTAAAGGCAAGTATATCCTTCCTTAGATAAGGAGACCAAAACTGTACACAGTACTCCAGGTGAGCTCTCGCTAAAGCCCTGTACAACTGTAGTAAGACTTCCTTACTCTTGTACTCCAACCCACTTGAAATAAAGGTCAACATGTCATTTGCCTTCCTAATTGCTTGCTGTACCTGCATACTAAGTTTTTATGTTTCTTGTACGAGGACACCCAGATCCCTCTGAACACCAACATTTAATAGTTTCTTATCATTTAAATAACATTCTGGTTTTTTATTCTTCCTACCAAAGTGAATAACTTCACATTTCCCCACATTATACTCCATCTCCCACCTTCTTGGTCACTCACTTAACCTGTCCATATCCCTTTGCAGACTCTTTGTATCCTCCTCACAGCTTACTTTCCCACCTAGCTTTATATTGTCAGCAAACTTGGATACATTACACTCGGTCCCTTCATCCAAGTCATTAATATAGATTGTAAATAGCTGAGGCCCAAGCACTGATCCTTGCGGCACCCCACTAGCCTGCCAACTGAGAATGACCCGTTTATCCCTACTCTCTGTTTTCTGCCCAATTGCCAATCCTCTATCCATGCTAATATATTACCCCCAATCCCATGAGCCCTTACCTTGTGTAACAACCTTTTAGATGGCACCTTATCAAATGCCTTTTGAAAATCCAAATATACTACATCTACTGGTTCCCCTTTATCTACCCTCCTAGTTACATCCTCAAAAAACTCAACAGATAAATTTGTCAAACCCATGTTGACTCTGCCTAATCATATTATGATGTTCTCAGTGCCCTGTTACCACTTCCTTAATAATGGATTCCAGCATTTTCCCCACGACTGATGTCAGGCTAACTGACCTGTCATTCCCTGTTTTCTCTCTCCCTCCTTTCTTGCTACCTTCCAATCCGCTGGGACTGTTCTAGAATCTAGGGAATTCTGGAAGATCATAACCAATGCATCCACTATCTCTGCAGCCACCTTTTAGAACCCTCGGATGTCAGCCATCAGGTCCAGGGGATTTGTTGGCTTTTAGTCCCATTAGTTTCTCCAGTACTTTTTCTCTACTGATATTAATTACTTTAAGTTCCTCACTCTCATTAGACCCTTGGTTCCCCACTATTTCTGGTATGCTTTTTGTGTCTTCTACTGTGAAGACAGATACAAAATATTTGTTTAACGTCTCTGCCATTTCCTGATTCCCCATTATAATTTCTCCTGTCTCAGCCTCTAAGGGACCTACATTTACTTTCGCTAATCTCTTCCTTTTTACATATTTGTGGAAGCTCTTACAATCCATTTTTATATTTCTTGCTAGTTTACTTTCATATTTTATTTTCTCCCCTTTTTATCATTTTTTGGTTGCCCTTTGCTGGTTTCTGAAACTCTCCCAATCCTCAGGCTTACTACTCTTCTTGGCAACATTATAGGTCTCTTCTTTCAATCTAATACTCCCCTTAACTTCTTTAGTTAGCCCCGGGTGGATCACTCTTCCCACGGAGTTTTTATTTCTCAATGGAATGTATATTTGTTGAGAATATCGAAATATTTCTTTAAATATTTGCCATTGCTTTTCACCTGTCAAACCCTTTAATTTAATTTCCCAATCTACCTTTGACAACTCGCCCCTCATACCGATGTAATAGGCTTTATTTAAGTTTAAGACTCTAGTTCCTGACTTAAGTTTGTTACTTTCAAACTCAATGTGAAATTCCATCATATTATGATTACTCTTCCCCAGAGGATCCTTTATTGTGAGATTACTAATTAACCCTGTCTCATTACATAATACAAGATCGAAAATAGCCTGTTCCCTGGTTTGTTCCATTACGTATTGTTCTAGGAAACTGTCTCGAATACATTCCATGAACTTGTCCTCCAAACTACCTTTGCCAATTTGATTTGATCAGTCTTTATGCAAATTAAATTCCCCAATGATGACTGCATTTCCTTTGTTACAAGAACCCATTATTTCATGATTAATACTCTGTCCAATGGTATTGCTACTATTAGGGGGCCTGTAAACTACTCCCACCGGTGTTTTTTGCTTCCCGATCCTTCGAGCCAAGATCCTTTCTCACCACTGTCCTTATGTCATCCTCTATTATTAGGGCTACACCCCCTCCTTTTCCATCCTACCTGTCTTTTCTAGATGTCACGTACCCTGGAATATTTAGTTCCCAATCTTGGTCACGTTGCAACCATGTATCAGTAATGTTTACTCGATCAAACCCATTTATCTCTATTTGTGCAATTAATTCATCTACCTTGTTACAAATGCCTTGTGCATTCAGATAAAAGAGCCTTTAATTGTAACTTTTAACCGTTTTTTCCTTCATTGACCTTACTTGTTGATGCTCTATTATTGATAAACTCTCTGTCCCTTCCTGCCACACTCTGCTGATCTTTACCCAAGTCACTACACTGTTCTATTGTCTTAACTTTTCTCATTAGATTTCTAAATTTCCCCTCATCTGACCCCTCCACTCCTCTTATTAGTTTAAAGCCCCACCAACAGCCCTAGTTATTCGATTCACCAGGTCATTGGTCCCAGCCCGGTTTAAGTGGAGCCCGTCCCATCGGAACAGCCCCCTCTTTCCCCAGTACTGGTGCCAGTGCCCCATGAATCGAAACCCCTGTCTCCCACATCACTCTTTGAGCCACGCATTTAACTCTCTGATCTGATTGTCCCTGTGCCAATTTGCATGTGGCTCAGAGAGTAACCCAGAGATTATTACCTTTGAGATTCTGCTTATTAATTTGGATCCTAGCTCCTCAAACTCCCTCAGCAGATCCTTATTCTTAGTCCTACCTATGTCGCTGGTTCCTACATGACCACGACAACGGAATCCTCCCCCTCGTGCTCCAAGATCTTTTCCAGCTGTGAGCAGATATTCTTAACCCTGGCACCGGGCAGGCAACACAATCTTTGGGACACCCGATCGTGGCAATAGAGAACAGTACCTGACTATACTATCCCCTAGGACTACCACATTCCTTTTTACTCCCGCCACTTGAATGGCCTCCTGTATCACGGTGCCGTGGTCAGTTTGCCCATCCTCCCTGCAGTCTTTGCTCTCATCCATACACGTGGATAGAGAGTGAGGTGATAAAGCCCGAGAGTAGAGTGAGAGTGAGAGGTGATAAAGCCCGAGAGTAGAGTGAGAGTGAGAGGTGATAAAGCCCGAGAGTAGAGTGAGAGTGGGAGGTGATAAAGACCGAGAGTAGAGTGAGAGTGAGAGGTGATAAAGACCGAGAGTAGAGTGAGAGAGGGAGGTGATAAAGCCCGAGAGTAGAGTGAGAGTGAGAGGTGATAAAGACCGAGAGTAGAGTGAGAGTGGGAGGTGATAAAGCCCGAGAGTAGAGTGAGAGTGAGAGGTGATAAAGCCCGAGAGTAGAGTGAGAGTGAGAGGTGATAAAGACCGAGAGTAGAGTGAGAGTGGGAGGTGATAAAGCCCGAGAGTAGAGTGAGAGTGGGAGGTGATAAAGACCGAGAGTAGAGTGAGAGTGAGAGGTGATAAAGCCCAAGAGTAGAGTGAGAGTGGGGGGTGATAAAGCCCGAGAGTAAAGTGAGAGTGAGAGGTGATAAAGCCCGAGAGTAGAGTGAGAGTGGGAGGTGATAAAGCCCGAGAGTAGAGCGAGAGTGAGAGGTGATAAAGCCCGAGAGTAGAGTGAGAGTGAGAGGTGATAAAGACCGAGAGTAGAGTGAGAGTGGGAGGTGATAAAGCCCGAGAGTAGAGTGAGAGTGAGAGGTGATAAAGCCCAAGAGTAGAGTGAGAGTGAGAGGTGATAAAGACCGAGAGTAGAGTGAGAGTGAGAGGTGATAAAGCCCAAGAGTAGAGTGAGAGTGGGGGGTGATAAAGCCCGAGAGTAAAGTGAGAGTGAGAGGTGATAAAGCCCGAGAGTAGAGTGAGAGTGGGAGGTGATAAAGCCCGAGAGTAGAGCGAGAGTGAGAGGTGATAAAGCCCGAGAGTAGAGTGAGAGTGAGAGGTGATAAAGCCCGAGAGTAGAGTGAGAGTGAGAGGTGATAAAGACCGAGAGTAGAGAGAGAGTGAGAGGTGATAAAGACCGAGAATAGAGTGAGAGTGAGAGGTGATAAAGACCGAGAGTAGAGTGAGAGTGGGAGGTGATAAAGACCGAGAGTAGAGTGAGAGAGGGAGGTGATAAAGCCCAAGAGTAGAGTGAGAGTGGGAGGTGATAAAGACCGAGAGTAGAGTGAGAGTGAGAGGTGATAAAGACCGAGAGTAGAGTGAGAGTGGGAGGTGATAAAGACCGAGAGTAGAGTGAGAGAGGGAGGTGATAAAGCCCAAGAGTAGAGTGAGAGTGGGAGGTGATAAAGCCCGAGAGTAGAGTGAGAGTGGGAGGTGATAAAGACCGAGAGTAGAGTGAGAGTGGGAGGTGATAAAGACCGAGAATAGAGTGAGAGTGAGAGGTGATAAAGCCCGAGAGTAGAGTGAGAGTGGGAGGTGATAAAGACTGAGAATAGAGTGAGAGTGAGAGGTGATAAAGCCCGAGAGTAGAGTGAGAGTGGGAGGTGATAAAGACCGAGAGTAGAGTGAGAGTGAGAGGTGATAAAGCCCGAGAGTAGAGTGAGAGTGAGAGGTGATAAAGCCCGAGAGTAGAGTGAGAGTGGGGGGTGATAAAGCCCGAGAGTAGAGTGAGGGTGAGAGGTGATAAAGCCCGAGAGTAGAGTGAGAGTGGGGGGTGATAAAGCCCGAGAGTAGAGTGAGAGTGAGAGGTGATAAAGCCCGAGAGTAGATTGAGAGTGGGGGGTGATAAAGACCGAGAGTAGAGTGAGAGTGAGAGGTGATAAAGCCCAAGAGTAGAGTGAGAGTGGGGGGTGATAAAGCCCGAGAGTAAAGTGAGAGTGAGAGGTGATAAAGCCCGAGAGTAGAGTGAGAGTGGGAGGTGATAAAGCCCGAGAGTAGAGCGAGAGTGAGAGGTGATAAAGCCCGAGAGTAGAGTGAGAGTGAGAGGTGATAAAGCCCGAGAGTAGAGTGAGAGTGGGAGGTGATAAAGACCGAGAGTAGAGAGAGAGTGAGAGGTGATAAAGACCGAGAATAGAGTGAGAGTGAGAGGTGATAAAGACCGAGAGTAGAGTGAGAGTGAGAGGTGATAAAGCCTGAAAGTAGAGTGAGAGTGAGAGGTGATAAAGACCGAGAGTAGAGAGAGAGTGAGAGGTGATAAAGACCGAGAATAGAGTAAGAGTGAGAGGTGATAAAGACCGAGAGTAGAGTGAGAGTGGGAGGTGATAAAGACCGAGAATAGAGTGAGAGTGAGAGGTGATAAAGCCCGAGAGTAGAGTGAGAGTGAGAGGTGATAAAGCCCGAGAGTAGAGTGAGAGTGAGAGGTGATAAAGCCCGAGAGTAGAGTGAGAGTGAGAGGTGATAAAGCCCGAGAGTAGAGTGAGAGTGAGAGGTGATAAAGCCCGAGAGTAGAGTGAGAGTGAGAGGTGAGAAAGCCCGAGAGTAGAGTGAGAGTGGGAGGTGATAAAGCCCGAGAGTAAAGTGAGAGTGAGAGGTGATAAAGCCCGAGAGTAGAGTGAGAGTGGGAGGTGATAAAGCCCGAGAGTAGAGTGAGAGTGGGAGGTGATAAAGCCCGAGAGTAAAGTGAGAGTGAGAGGTGATAAAGCCCGAGAGTAAAGTGAGAGTGAGAGGTGATAAAGACCGAGAGTAGAGTGAGAGTGAGAGGTGATAAAGACCGAGAGTAAAGTGAGAGTGGGAGGTGATAAAGACCGAGAGTAGAGTGAGAGTGGGAGGTGATAAAGCCCGAGAGTAGAGTGAGAGTGAGAGGTGATAAAGACCGAGAGTAGAGCGAGAGTGAGAGGTGATAAAGACCGAGAGTAGAGTGAGAGTGAGAGGTGATAAAGACCGAGAGTAGAGTGAGAGTGAGAGGTGATAAAGACCGAGAGTAGAGTGAGAGTGAGAGGTGATAAAGCCCGAGAGTAAAGTGAGAGTGAGAGGTGATAAAGACCGAGAGTAGAGTGAGAGTGAGAGGTGATAAAGCCCGAGAGTAAAGTGAGAGTGGGAGGTGATAAAGACCGAGAGTAGAGAGAGAGTGGGAGGTGATAAAGCCCGAGAGTAAAGTGAGAGTGGGAGGTGATAAAGCCCGAGAGTAAAGTGAGAGCGGGAGGTGATAAAGCCCGAGAGTAGAGTGAGAGTGAGAGGTGATAAAGCCCGAGAGTAGAGTGAGAGTGAGAGGTGATAAAGCCCGAGAGTAGAGTGAGAGTGAGAGGTGATAAAGCCCGAGAGTAAAGTGAGAGTGGGAGGTGATAAAGCCCGAGAGTAGAGTGAGAGTGAGAGGTGATAAAGCCCGAGAGTCAAGTGAGAGTGGGAGGTGATAAAGCCCGAGAGTAAAGTGAGAGCGGGAGGTGATAAAGCCCGAGAGTAGAGTGAGAGTGGGAGGTGATAAAGCCCGAGAGTAGAGTGAGAGTGAGAGGTGATAAAGCCCGAGAGTAGAGTGAGAGTGAGAGGTGATAAAGCTCGAGAGTAGAGAGAGAGTGAGAGGTGATAAAGCCCGAGAGTAAAGTGAGAGTGGGAGGTGATAAAGCCCGAGAGTAAAGTGAGAGTGGGAGGTGATATAGCCCGAGAGTAGAGTGAGAGTGAGAGGTGATAAAGACCGAGAGTAGAGTGAGAGTGGGAGGTGATATAGCCCGAGAGTAGAGTGAGAGTGGGAGGTGATAAAGCCCGAGAGTAGAGTGAGAGTGAGAGGTGATAAAGCCCGAGACTAGAGTGAGAGGGGGAGGCCTCAAAGCCTGAGAGTTGAGTGAGAGTGGAATCAGGGTGGAGTGAGGTCCAGCGAGGGGTGAACGAGAGGGGAGTGAGGAGGAGTGAGGGTGGAATGAGGGGGAGTGAGGAGGGAATGAGGGTGGAGTGAGGGTACAGCGAGGCGGGAATGAGGAGGAGTGAGGGTGGAGTGAGGGTGGGAGTGTGGTGTGAGTGAGGAGAAAGGAGGGGAAGTGAGGAGGAGTGAGGGTGAGGGAGGGGGCAGGAGGATGGAATGAGGGGTGAGTGAGGGGGAGTGAGTGTGGAGTGAGGGTGAGTGAGGTGGGAGTTGGATGGGAGTGAGGATGGAGTGAGGGTGAGTGAGGTGGGAGTGAAGGTGGAGTGAGGGTGAGTGAGGTGGGCGTTAGATGGGAGTGAGGGTGGAATGAGCGGTGAGTGAGGGGGAGTGAGTGTGGAGTGAGGGTGAGTGAGGGTGGAGTGAGGGTGAGGGTGGAGTGAGGGTGGAGTGAGTTTGAGATACTTTTGGAGTCAACTCACCACGGGCAGCAATTGAAAGAGTGATGTGACAGGACAGCAGGTCGGTGATTGGTTGGTGAGTATTACTGTTTATTTCTTTCTGAGGGGAAGGGTTTAACTCAGAGCTTAAATTAATAACTTTAACTTGATAAATTAATTAGTTAATAAAACTAAGAACAGCAAGAGACTAAAATCTCTAATAAAGTAAATAAATAAATTCTGGTTGAACAAGCGATGGCAGGGCAGGTGGTGTGCCGTAACTGCAGCAGGTGGGAGTTGGTGGAGAGCAGTGTGATCCCCGGCAACCACATCTGCAGTAAGTGAATGCAGTTCGAGGAACTTTAGCTCAGAGTTGTTAACCTGGAGTTCGAGCTGCAGACAATGCGATGCATCTGGGAGGGGGAGAGTTACCTGGACACTTTGATCCAGGAGGCCGTCACACCCCTTAGATTAGGTAGTAGTTTAGATTCGTTCAGTGATCAGGGACAGGAGGATGTGACTGCGAGTTAGGCAGTTATGGGGACCCAGGATCTAGTGATGGAGGAGCCTCAGCCAATGACCTTGTCCAACAGGTACGAGGTACTTGCTACCTGTACAACTCTGAGCTGAAGCTCCTCGAGCTGCAGACGCTTACTGCAGATGTGGTTGTCCTGATGGCAGAACGGATCTAGCAGCTCAAAACTGGGCATCCATGAGGCGCTGTGGGCCATCAGCAGCAGCAGAATTGTATTCCACCACAATCTGTAACCTCATGGCCCGGCATATTCCTCACTCTACCATTACCAACAAGCCAGGGGATCAACCCTGGTTCAATGAGGAGTGTAGAAGAGCATGCCAGGAGCAGCACCAGGCGTACCTAAAAATGAGGTGCCAACCTGGTGAAGCTACAACTCAGGACTACATGCATGCTAAACAGCGGAAGCAACATGCTATAGACAGAGCTAAGCGATTCCACAACCAACGGATCAGATCAAAGCTCTGCAGTCCTGCCACATCCAGTCGTGAATGGTGGTGGACAATTAAACAACTAACGGGAGGAGGAGGCTCTGCAAACATCCCCATTCTCAATGATGGCGGAGTCCAGCACGTGAGTGCAAAAGACAAGGCTGAAGCATTTGCAACCATCTTCAGCCAGAAGTGCCGAGTGGATGATCCATCTCAGCCTCCTCCCGATATCCCCACCATCACGGAAGCCAGTCTTCGGCCAATTCGATTCACTCCACGTGATATCAAGAAACGGCTGAGTGCACTGGATACAGCAAAGGCAATGGGCCCCGACAACATCCCAGCTGTAGTGCTGAAGACTTGTGCTCCAGAACGAGCTGCGCCTCCAGCCAAGCTGTTCCAGTACAGCTACAACACTGGCATCTACCCGACAATGTGGAAAATTGCCCAGGTATGTCCTGTCCACAAAAAGCAGGACAAATCCAATCCGGCCAATTACCGCCCCATCAGTCTACTCTCAATCATCAGCAAAGTGATGGAAGGTGTCATCGACAGTGCTATCAAGCGGCACTTACTCACCAATAACCTGCTCACCGACGCTCAGTTTGGGTTCTGCCAGGACCACTCAGCTCCAGACCTCATTACAGCCTTGGTCCAAACATGGACAAAAGAGCTGAATTCCAGAGGTGAGGTGAGAGTGACTGCCCTTGACATCAAGGCAGCATTTGACCGAGTGTGGCACCAAGGAGCCCTAGTAAAATTGAAGTCAATGGGAATCAGGGGGAAAATTGTCCAGTGGCTGGAGTCAGACCTGGCACAAAGGAAGATGGTAGTGGTTGTTGGAGGCCAATCATCTCAGCCCCAGGGCATTGCTGCAGGAGTTCCTCAGGGCAGTGTCCTAGGCTCAACCATCTTCAGCTGCTTCATCAATGACCTTCCCTCCATCATAAGGTCAGAAATGGGGATGTTCGCTGATGACTGCACAGTGTTCAGTTCCATTCGCAACCCCTCAGATAATGAAGCAGTCCGAGCCCGCATGCAGCAAGACCTGGACAACATCCAGGCTTGGGCTCATAAGTGGCAAGTAACATTTGCGCCAGATAAGTGCCAGGCAATGAACATCTCCAACAAGAGAGAGTCTAACCACCTCCCCTTGACATTCAACGGCATTACCATCGCCGAATCCCCCACCATCAACATCCTGGGGGTCACCATTGACCAGAAACTTAACTGGACCAGCCATATAAATACTGTGGCTACAAGAGCAGGTCAGAGGCTGGGTATTCTGCGGCGAGTGACTCACCTCCTGACTCCCCAAAGCCTTTCCACCATCTACAAGGCACAAGTCAGGAATGTGATGGAATACTCTCCCCTTGCCTGGATGAGTGCAGCTCCAACAACACTCAAGAAGCTCGACACCATCCAGGACAAAGAAGCCCGCTTGATTGGCACCCCATCCACCACCCTAAACATTCACTCCCTTCACCACCGGCGCACTGTGGCTGCAGTGTGCACCATCCACAGGATGCACTGCAGCAACTCGCCAAAGCTTCTTCGACAGCACCTCCCAAACCCGCGACCTCTACCACCTAGAAGGACAAGAGCAGCAGGTACATGGGAACAACACCACCTGCACGTTCCCCTCCAAGTCACACACCATCCCGACTTGGAAATATATCGCCGTTCCTTCATCGTCACTGGTTCAAAATCCTGGAACTCCCTTCCTAACAGCACTGTGGGAGAACCTTCACCACACGGACTGCAGCGGTTCAAGAAGGCGGCTCACCACCACCTTCTCAAGGGCAATATGGGATGGGCAATAAATGCCGGCCTCGCCAGCGACGCCCACATCCCGTGAACAAATAAAAAAAAAGATCAGACCGGGCTTGATCGGACGATGTAAAAAGAGAGCCATCAAATCAATGGTAGTTTCCCTCCCAGGCACTCCCCTTGGTGCAGCCAATCGAGTCAGAAGGAGGCACATTCAAACTCACCTAATACACACTGGCCCAGCCTTCCATCCTCAAATCTGGCTGGGGCACATCAGGCTCATTATAAGGACTCATTCTCCTCCACCAACTCCACCCACTGGGATCATCCCGGAAAGTAATGATAATCCCAGACTGCTTTACTCCACGAGCAGTCACCTCCGCTAACCCCTCCCTCCTGCCCCCTCCATCTTCACATCAAACACCAAATGTGTGGAGCTTGTGTATTTCTTCAATTGCAAGATCAAGACCAACACTTCATTCCCTTCCTCATGCCCCCCCCTCGAGTCTCCCAGCTGCTCTAATGCAACACTCTCACCACTGTGCAATTCCTTGCTTATCTTCCTGTGCCCTCTCTAAGTTCATGTCGAAGAGATCCACCTCCTGTTCATTCGATCCCTTTCCACTCAACCCCTGACCACCGAACTCCTCTTCATCATCCCCATGTTAATTGGCACCTTGAATAGTTAACTCTTCTCAGGCACCACTCCTTCCTTCCTCAAAACCGCCATCAACACCCCCTCCTCAAAAAATCCACCCTGGACTCAACTGTCCTCACTTTTTGCCCCATATCCAACCTTCCTTTCCACTCTAAGGTTCTCGACTGTGTTCTTCCTCATAAATTCTGTGCTCCTTGTCTCTTGAAATTCCCTTTTGGAACCCCTCCTTTTTTGGGAAGGGTCCTTAGGTTGAAGGTGCTGTATAAAGGCAAGTTGTCTCTGCCGCTGACATGCCAGGTGAGGGAAGGGGCCAGAGTGTGGGCTCAGACCTGGTTTAACCTGATTCCGCACCTCTCTTTGCCTAAAGAGAGATTGGTATGGGAGGGCATGTGCAGGAATCTCTTCTGTTCCCCACCCTCCTGAAGAGATGGGACCTGTGGGATGTCGCATCCTTTGCCCCAACTGCAAAGTAAGCCCACCTGATGCTGCCATCCTTGTGTTCCAGTGGTGGAAGTGGGGCCCAACATGTTCGTTTCTTAATTGAGCACAGATCCATCAGCTGCAGCTCGGACTGTGACTGCTGCAAAATGGGATGAGACTTTTTCACATTCCCCAATCTTTGGCCAGAACAGCTGTCCCTCTTCCCCTTCCCTCTGCTCCCCCTCGTCCCCACTCCTCCCCCTCCCCCTCCCCCTCCCCCTCTCATCCCCACTCCTCCCCCTCATCCCCCTCCCCTCCCCCTCTCATCCCCACTCCTCCCCCTCATTCCCCCTCCCCCTCCCCCTCCCCCTCCCCCTCCCCCTCTCGTCCCCACTCCTCCCCCTCTCGTCCCCACTCCTCCCCCTCTCGTCCCCACTCCTCCCCCTCATTCCCCCTCTCGTCCCCCTCTCGTCTCCACTCCTCCCCCTCATTCCCCATCCCCCTCCCCCTCTCGTCCCCACTCCTCCTCCCCCTCCCCCCTCATTCCCCCTCCCCCTCCCCCTCCCCCTCTCGTCCCCACTCCTCCCCCTCTCGTCCCCACTCCTCCCCCTCATTCCCATTCCCCCTCCCCCTCTCATCCCCACTCCTCCCCACTCCTCCCCCCCCCCCTCCCCCCCTCCCCCTCCCCCCCTCCCTCCCCCCCCTCCCCCTCCCCCTCCCCGAGGGGATGAAGGGCTCCTCTCTTTAATGGGGGGGCTGAGTGGGGCTGTGAATTAGTACCTGTGTGAGTCGCTGTCAGTGGACTCCAGCCCAGACTGATAGGATGGAGATCTCTTGTGTTGGTTCCAAGGGACCTACATGAAATGAACTCCGGTCGTCTGCCTGATTTAATGGGTGTGGGCTGAACAGAGAAATGTCAGTAATTTCGCACTAGTTAGTGATCACACTCAGACAGGTGAGAAATGATTGGTGTGGGGAATGAAATCATGTGTAGGTCGCGAGAGGGCCTCCTTGTGAGGTGTGTGCTATTAAAGCACCTTGTTGTGATCTCTCCTTCTAACTCGATAGTTATTCCAGGTATCTGAGATTGGAAGGTGTCCCAATCCCTCGTATCACTAAATTTGACGAGGACAAAAGCGGAAAGAAAATGCACAACATTTGTGAACCGCAAGGGATTTGAGAGATCCATTGTGTGGGTCACAGGGCCATCAGGAACCACACAAGTTTCAGCTGCATGCTTTGAGTTAATTGAATCATCTCAATTGAGTTATTATTTGGAAGAGATATCAATCAGCAGCTGCCAGATTTCCAATTACTTTGCTGTGTATGTGCCTAAGGCCCTCTCCCAGATGCAGCTGGTTATCTGACACATTGATCATTGTGCAACATTAAACACTTTCAAAAATTCAATTTGTGGTTAAACACTCTCATGCTCCAGAGTATTGCACACGTCCCATACTTTATACCTCAGCATGTAAGGTCTTGATTTCATTTTTGTAAATACTTACATTACATAAACTTTCAGTGATTTTCACTGGTCTATTAGTCTCTGTCAACGGAAGATCCCAGGCATTTCTTCCTTTTTAACCGATCTACCTCACAGATGGAACACATATCCCAGGATATTGTTTACTTGGAATTGTTTATTTAGTTTACTTAGAATCTTACAGCACAGAAGGAGGCCATTCAGCCCATCATTCCTGTGCCGGCTCTTTAATAGAGCTATCCAATTAGTCCCACTCCCCTGCTCTTTCCCCGTAGCCCTGAAAATTTCTCCTTTTCAAGTATTTATCTAATTCCCTTTTGAAAGTTATTATTGAATCTGCTCCCACCGCCCTTTCAGGCAGTGAATTCCAGATCATAACAACTCGCTGCATAAAATAATTTCTCCCCATCTCCCCTCTGGTTCTTTTGTCAATTATCTTAAATCTGTGTCCTCTGGTTACCGACCCTTCTGCCACTGGAAACAGTTTCTCCTTATTTACTCTATCAAAATCCTTCTTGATTTTGAACACCTCTATTAAATCTCACCTTAACCTTCTCTGCTCTGTTCAAAAGGGAATTGGATAAATACTTGAAAAAGAGAAATTTACAGGGCTATGGGGAAAGAGCAGGGGAATGGGACTAATTGGATAGCTCTTTCAAAGAGCTGGCACAGGCACAATGGGCTGAATGGTCTCCTCCTGTGCTGTACGATTCTATGATTCTATGTAAAACGGGCTGTCAATTCGCTATCACCCGTTTTACACTATTGCACAAAGTCAAAATGACCTTCTCTATGTGAAGAAGTTTCTCCTGCCCTCTGTTCTGAATGTCTTACATTGAATCTTGTATCTGTGGTCCCTCGTTCTAGACCCCTCAACCACTGCAAACAGACTATTTCTACCCATTCTTCATGTTATTTGTAATTTCAAATACTTCTTATCATATCGCCCCTGTAATCTGCATTGTTCTAATCAAAAAAAGGCCCAGTTTTTCATGTCGTTCTTATAATTGTATTTCCTCATACCAGACAGCATCCCAGTGAACCTCTTACACACAGGAACATAGGAAATGCTAGAAGAAAAAAATACCAAGATCCGTCTAGTTCGCCTTCTACCATCCTGGTAGTCGCATGATACAATAATAATGGAATTGTTGACCAATCATAGCAATCAATCTCTATCAATTAGTTTACAACAGACCCAGACACAATGCGAGGAAACCCCCATTGGGGGAGAGATTTGGGAACCATCGGTCCAAAGTAAGAAAGTCGGGTGGAATTCATTTCCACTTGACCTCCGTGTTTAAACAGTTTCCTGAGTTTCTTTGCTCTTTTGCAGCTCACCTGTGATTGGCGTTTATTTTGGGATCTTTAATGTAGAAAAAGGTCTCAAGACACTTCCGACAAATATTAACGTTGAGGCAAAAAAGACATTAGGACAGGTGACCAAAAGCTTGATCAAAGAGGAGAGTTTTAAGGAACGCCTTAAAGGAGAAGAGAGAGGTGGAGAGGTTTAGGGAGGGAATTCCAGAGTTTAGGGTCTAGGCAGCTGAAGGCATAGCCGCCAATGGTGGAGTGATTAAAATCAGGGATGCACAAGAGGCCAGAATTGGAGGAGTGCAGAGATCTCGGAGGGTTGTAGGGCTGGAGGGGCGAGGCCATGGAGGGATTTGAAAACAAAGATGAGAATTTTAAAATCGAGGCGTTCCTGAACCGGGAGCCAATGAAGGTCAGTGAGCACAGGGGGTGATGGGAGAATGGGACTTGGTGCGAGTTAGGATACGGGCAGCAAAGTTTTGGATGAGCTCAAGTTTACAGAGGGTGATATGTGGGAGGCCGACCAGGAGAGCATTGGAATAGTCGAGTCTAGATGTAACAAAGGCATGGATGAAGGTTTCAGCAGCAGATGAGCTGAGGCAGGGGTGGAGATGGGCGATGTTACAGAGGTGGAAGTAGGCGGTCTTGGTGATGGAGAGGATATGTGGTCTGAAGCTCAGCTCAGGGTCAAATAGGACGCCGAGGTTGCGAACGGTCTGGTTCAGCCTCAGACAGTGGCCGGGGAGAGGGATGGAGTCGGTGACTCGGGAACAGAGTTTGTGTTGGGGCCCAAAGACAATGGCTTCGGTCTTCCCAATATTTAGATCATGGCTGATCTGTATCTTAACTCCAACTACCCGTCTCCATATCCCTTAACACCCATTGCTCATCCAGTACTGGATGTCAGACAAGCAGTGTGACAAATCAGAGACAGTGTGGGGGGGGGGGCATAGAATCATAGAAAGTTATGGCGCACAAGGAGGCCATTCGGCCCATTGTGTCTGTGCCGGCCAAAAAAGAGCTATCCAGCTTAATCCCACATTCCAGCATTTGGTCCGTAGCCCTGTAGGTTACAGCACTTCAGGTGCACATCCAGGTACTTTTTAAATGAGTTGAGGGTTTCTTTAAATCTATGCCCCCTGATATTGACCCCTCTGCTCAGGGAAATAGGTCCTTCCTATCCACTCTATTGAGGTTCCTCATAATTTTATACACTTCAATTAAATCTCCCCTCAGCCTCCTCTGTTCCAAAGAAAACAACTCCAGCCTATCCAATCTTTCCTCATAGCTAAAATTCTCCAGTCCTGGCAACATCCTCGTAAATCTCCTCTGCACCCTCTCGAGTGCAATCACATCTTTCCTGTAATGTGATGACCAGAACTGTACACAGTACTCAAGCTGTGGCCTAACTAGCATTTTATACAGTTCTAGCATAACCTCCCTGCTCTTATATGCCTTGAGGGAGGTGGTCGTGAGGTAGAGATGGATGTTGTCAGCGTACATGTGAAATCTGACGTGTTTTCGGATGATGTCGAGGGGACTCCAGAGGTAACGATGCGGGAACGGTAAGAGAAATCATTGCAGGTGATTCTCTGGCTACGACTGGATAGATAAGAGTGGAAACAGTCAAACGCAGTCCCACCCAGATGGAGGAGAGGCGTTGGAGGAGGATGGTGTGGTCAACGGTGTCAAAGGTTGCAGAGAGGTCGAGAAGGATGAGGAGGGATAGTTTACCACAGTCACAGTCACAGAGGATGTCATTTGTGATTTTGATAAGGGCCGTTTCAGTACTGTGGTAGGGGCGGAAACCTGATTGGAGGGATTCAAACATGGAGTTGCGGGAAAGATGGGGAGGTGACAACACGTTCAAAGACATTGAAGAGGAAAGGGAGGTTGGAGATGAGGTGGTAGATTGCAAGGACAGAGCGGTCGAGGATAGGTTTTTTGAGGAGGGGGTGATGACAGCAGATTTAAAAAGAAGGAGGACAGTACCTGAGGAAAGAGAGACTTATTTGCATACGTCAAAAAGAGTGAGTGATGAACCAGCTCCAAGTTTCCTGGGGCTGGGCTGCCACTGTGACCAGGTATGTTAGGAACAGGAGGAGGCAATTCATCCCCTTGAGCCTGTTCTGCCATTCAATGGCTGATCTGTACCTTAACTTCACCGATCCTGCTGAGGTAGGCAGAACAGAAGAGAGGGAGCTCCCCATAAAAAGGTGGGAGTCTGAGGCCCGAGAGTAGCTGAGGCGGCAGAGCGGAGGAGAGGGAGTCGGAGCGCGAGAGTCTTTACAGTAGAGGACACTAAGAATATCCCAACACTGGACAAACAGGGGGCTCCGGGGGGGTAGGAGCTAAATACGATTAAAATCACTAAGGAATTGGTACTCAGTAAATTAATGGGACTCAAGGCGGATAAATCCCCTGGACCTGATGGCTTACATCCGAGGGTCTTGAGGGAAGTGGCAGTAGGGATTGTGGATGCTTTGGTAATAATTTTCCAAAATTCTCTGGACTCAGCAAAGGTCCCGGCAGATTGGAAAACTGCTAATGTAACACCCTTATTTAAAAAGGGTAGTAGGCAGAAGGCTGGAAATTATAGACCAGTTAGCCTAACATCTGTGGTGGGTAAAATTTTGGAGTCTATTATTAAGGAGACAGTAACGGAACATTTAGATAAACATAATTTAATTGGACAAAGTCAGCATGGCTTTATGAAGGGGAAGTCATGTCTGACAAATTTGCTTGAGTTCTTTGAGGACATAACGTGCAGGGTGGATAAAGGGGAACCAGTGGACGTAGTGTATTTAGACTTCCAGAAGGCATTCAACAAGGTGCCACACAAAAGATTATTGCTCAAGATAAAGAATCACTGGATTGGGGGTAATATTCTGGCATGGGTGGAGGATTGGTTATCAAACAGGAAGCAAAGAGTTGGGATAAATGGTTAATTCTCGGACTGGCAACCAGTAGCCAGTGGTGTTCCGCAGGGGTCGGTGCTGGGTCCCCAACTCTTTACAATCTATATTAACGATTTGGAGGAGGGGACCGAGTGTAACATATCAAAGTTTGCAGATGATACAAAGATGGGAGGGAAAGTAGAGAGTGAGGAGGACATAAAACACCTACAAGGGGATATGGACAGGCTGGGTGAGTGGGCGGAGATTTGGCAGATGAAATACAATATTGGAAAATGTGAGGTTATGCACTTTGGCAGGAAAAATCAGAGAGCAAGTTATTATCTTAATGGCGAGAGACTGGAAAGTACTGCAGTACAAAGGGATCTGGGGGTCCCAGTGCAAGAAGATCAAAAAGTTAGTTTGCAGGTGCAGCAGGTGATCAAGAAAGCCAACGGAATGTTGGCTTTTATTGCTAGGGGGATAGAATATAAAAACAAGGAGGTATTGCTGTAGTTATATAAGGTATTGGTGAGACCGCACCTGGAATACTGCATACAGTTTTGGTGTCCATACTTAAGAAAAGACATACTTGCTCTCGAGGCAGTACAAAGAAGGTTCACTCGGTTAATCCCGGGGATGAGGGGGCGGACATATGAGGAGAGGTTGAGTAGATTGGGACTCTACTCATTGGAGTTCAGAAGAATGAGAGGCGATCTTATTGAAACATATAAGATTGTGAAGGGGCTTGATCGGGTGGATGCGGTAAGGATGTTCCCAAGGATGGGTGAAACTAGAACTAGGGGGCATAATCTTAGAATAAGGGGCTGCTCTTTCAAAACTGAGATGAGGAGTAACTTCTTCACTCAGAGGGTGGTAGGTCTGTGGAATTTGCTGCCCCAGGAAGCTGTGGAAGCTACATCATTAAATAAATTTAAAACAGAAATAGACAGTTTCCTAGAAGTAAAGGGAATTAGGGGTTACGGGGAGCGGGCAGGAAATTGGACATGAAGCTGAGTTCGGATCGGTCAAGGCCCTGTGGGTGGCGGAGAGGGCCCAGGGGCTGAGTGGTCGGGTCCTGCTCCTACTTATTGTGTTCTTCAGATTTGAGGTTAGGATCAGATCAGCCATGATCTTATTGAATGGCGGAGCAGGCTCGAGGGCCTAATCCTGCTCCTATTTCTTATGTTCTTATGTTCTTATGCAGCTGAGGCGGTGGAGCGGAGGAGAGGGAGTCGGAGTGCGAGAGCAGCTGAGGCGGTGGAGCGGAGGAGAGGGAGTTGGAGTGCGAGAGCAGCTGAGGCGGTGGAGCGGAGGAGAGGGAGTCGGAGCACGAGAGCAGCTGAGGCGGTAGAGCGGAGGAGAGTGAGTCGGAGCGCGAGAGCAGCTGAGGCGGTGGAGCGGAGGAGAGGGAGTCGGAGCACGAGAGCAGCTGAGGCGGTGGAGCGGAGGAGAGGGAGTTGGAGTGCGAGAGCAGCTGAGGCGGTGGAGCGGAGGAGAGGGAGTCGGAGCGCGAGAACAGCTGAGGCGGTGGAGCGGAGGAGAGGGAGTCGGAGTGCGAGAGCAGCTGAGGCGGTGGAGCGGAGGAGAGTGAGTCGGAGTGCGAGAGCAGCTGAGGCGGTGGAGCGGAGGAGAGGGAGTCGGAGTGCGAGAGCAGCTGAGGCGGTGGAGCGGAGGAGAGTGAGTCGGAGTGCGAGAGCAGCTGAGGCGGTGGAGCGGAGGAGAGTGAGTCGGAGCACGAGAGCAGCTGAGGCGGTGGAGCGGAGGAGAGGGAGTCGGAGTGCGAGAGCAGCTGAGGCGGTGGAGCGGAGGAGAGGGAGTTGGAGTGCGAGAGCAGCTGAGGCGGTGGAGCGGAGGAGAGGGAGTTGGAGTGCGAGAGCAGCTGAGGCGGTGGAGCGGAGGAGAGGGAGTTGGAGTGCGAGAGCAGCTGAGGCGGTAGAGCGGAGGAGAGGGAGTCGGAGCGCGAGAGCAGCTGAGGCGGTGGAGCGGAGGAGAGTGAGTCGGAGTGCGAGAGCAGCTGAGGCGGTGGAGCGGAGGAGAGGGAGTCGGAGTGCGAGAGCAGCTGAGGCGGTGGAGCGGAGGAGAGTGAGTCGGAGTGCGAGAGCAGCTGAGGCGGTGGAGCGGAGGAGAGGGAGTTGGAGTGCGAGAGCAGCTGAGGCGGCAGAGTGGAGGAGAGGGAGTCGGAGTGCGAGAGCAGCTGAGGCGGCAGAGTGGAGGAGAGGGAGTCGGAGTGCGAGAACAGCTGAGGCGGTGGAGCGGAGGAGAGGGAGTCGGAGCACGAGAACAGCTGAGGCGGTGGAGCGGAGGAGAGGGAGTCGGAGTGCGAGAACAGCTGAGGCGGTGGAGCGGAGGAGAGGGAGTCGGAGTGCGAGAACAGCTGAGGCGGTGGAGCGGAGGAGAGGGAGTCGGAGTGTGAGAACAGCTGAGGCGGTGGAGCGGAGGAGAGGGAGTCGGAGTGCGAGAACAGCTGAGGCGGTGGAGTGGAGGAGAGGGAGTTGGAGTGCGAGAACAGCTGAGGCGGTGGAGCGGAGGAGAGGGAGTTGGAGTGCGAGAACAGCTGAGGCGGTGGAGCGGAGGAGAGGGAGTCGGAGTGCGAGAACAGCTGAGGCGGTGGAGCGGAGGAGAGGGAGTCGGAGTGCGAGAACAGCTGAGGCGGTGGAGCGGAGGAGAGGGAGTCGGAGTGCGAGAACAGCTGAGGCGGTGGAGTGGAGGAGAGGGAGTTGGAGTGCGAGAACAGCTGAGGCGGTGGAGCGGAGGAGAGGGAGTTGGAGTGCGAGAACAGCTGAGGCGGTGGAGCGGAGGAGAGGGAGTCGGAGTGCGAGAGCAGCTGAGGCGGTGGAGCGGAGGAGAGGGAGTCGGAGCACGAGAGAAGCTGAGGCGGCAGAGCGGAGGAGAGGGAGTCGGAGTGCGAGAGCAGCTGAGGCAGTGGAGTGGAGGAGAGTGAGTCGGAGCGCGAGAGCAGCTGAGGCGGTGGAGCGGAGGAGAGGGAGTCGGAGTGCGAGAGCAGCTGAGGCGGTGGAGCGGAGGAGAGGGAGTTGGAGTGCGAGAACAGCTGAGGCGGTGGAGTGGAGGAGAGGGAGTCGGAGTGCGAGAGCAGCTGAGGCGGTGGAGCGGAGGAGAGTGAGTCGGAGTGCGAGAGCAGCTGAGGCGGTGGAGCGGAGGAGAGTGAGTCGGAGCGCGAGAGCAGCTGAGGCGGTGGAGCGGAGGAGAGGGAGTCGGAGCACGAGAGAAGCTGAGGCGGTGGAGCGGAGGAGAGGGAGTCGGAGCACGAGAGAAGCTGAGGCGGTGGAGCGGAGGAGAGGGAGTCGGAGCACGAGAGAAGCTGAGGCGGTGGAGCGGAGGAGAGGGAGTCGGAGTGCGAGAGCAGCTGAGGCGGTGGAGCGGAGGAGAGGGAGTCGGAGTGCGAGAGCAGCTGAGGCGGTGGAGCGGAGGAGAGGGAGTCGGAGTGCGAGAGCAGCTGAGGCGGTGGAGCGGAGGAGAGTGAGTCGGAGCGCGAGAGCAGCTGAGGCGGTGGAGCGGAGGAGAGGGAGTCGGAGCACGAGAGAAGCTGAGGCGGTGGAGCGGAGGAGAGGGAGTCGGAGCACGAGAGAAGCTGAGGCGGTGGAGCGGAGGAGAGGGAGTCGGAGCGCGAGAGAAGCTGAGGCGGTAGAGCGGAGGAGAGGGAGTCGGAGCGCGAGAGCAGCTGAGGCGGTGGAGCGGAGGAGAGGGAGTCGGAGTGCGAGAGCAGCTGAGGCGGTGGAGCGGAGGAGAGTGAGTCGGAGTGCGAGAGCAGCTGAGGCGGTGGAGCGGAGGAGAGGGAGTCGGAGTGCGAGAGCAGCTGAGGCGGTGGAGCGGAGGAGAGTGAGTCGGAGTGCGAGAGCAGCTGAGGCGGTGGAGCGGAGGAGAGGGAGTCGGAGCGCGAGAGAAGCTGAGGCGGTGGAGCGGAGGAGAGGGAGTCGGAGTGCGAGAGCAGCTGAGGCGGTGGAGCGGAGGAGAGGGAGTTGGAGTGCGAGAGCAGCTGAGGCGGTAGAGCGGAGGAGAGGGAGTTGGAGTGCGAGAGCAGCTGAGGCGGTAGAGCGGAGGAGAGGGAGTCGGAGCGCGAGAGCAGCTGAGGCGGTGGAGCGGAGGAGAGGGAGTCGGAGCGCGAGAGCAGCTGAGGCGGTGGAGCGGAGGAGAGGGAGTCGGAGTGCGAGAGCAGCTGAGGCGGTGGAGCGGAGGAGAGGGAGTCGGAGTGCGAGAGCAGCTGAGGCGGTGGAGCGGAGGAGAGGGAGTCGGAGTGCGAGAGCAGCTGAGGCGGTGGAGCGGAGGAGAGTGAGTCGGAGTGCGAGAGCAGCTGAGGCGGTGGAGCGGAGGAGAGTGAGTTGGAGTGCGAGAGCAGCTGAGGCGGCAGAGCGGAGGAGAGGGAGTCGGAGTGCGAGAGCAGCTGAGGCGGCAGAGCGGAGGAGAGGGAGTCGGAGCGCGAGAGCAGCTGAGGCGGTGGAGCGGAGGAGAGGGAGTCGGAGTGCGAGAGCAGCTGAGGCGGTGGAGCGGAGGAGAGGGAGTCGGAGCGCGAGAGCAGCTGAGGCGGCAGAGTGGAGGAGAGGGAGTCGGAGTGCGAGAGCAGCTGAGGCGGCAGAGTGGAGGAGAGGGAGTCGGAGTGCGAGAGCAGCTGAGGCGGTGGAGCGGAGGAGAGTGAGTCGGAGCGCGAGAACAGCTGAGGCGGTGGAGCGGAGGAGAGGGAGTCGGAGTGCGAGAGCAGCTGAGGCGGTGGAGCGGAGGAGAGGGAGTCGGAGTGCGAGAGCAGCTGAGGCGGTAGAGCGGAGGAGAGTGAGTCGGAGTGCGAGAGCAGCTGAGGCGGTGGAGCGGAGGAGAGGGAGTCGGAGTGCGAGAGCAGCTGAGGCGGCAGAGTGGAGGAGAGTGAGTCGGAGTGCGAGAGAAGCTGAGGCAGCAGAGCGGAGGAGAGGGAGTCGGAGTGCGAGAGAAGCTGAGGCAGCAGAGCGGAGGAGAGGGAGTCGGAGTGCGAGAACAGCTGAGGCGGTGGAGCGGAGGAGAGGGAGTCGGAGTGCGAGAACAGCTGAGGCGGTGGAGTGGAGGAGAGGGAGTTGGAGTGCGAGAGCAGCTGAGGCGGTGGAGCGGAGGAGAGGGAGTCGGAGTGCGAGAACAGCTGAGGCGGTGGAGCGGAGGAGAGGGAGTTGGAGTGCGAGAACAGCTGAGGCGGTGGAGCGGAGGAGAGGGAGTCGGAGTGCGAGAGCAGCTGAGGCGGTGGAGCGGAGGAGAGTGAGTCGGAGCACGAGAGCAGCTGAGGCGGTAGAGCGGAGGAGAGTGAGTTGGAGTGCGAGAGCAGCTGAGGCGGTGGAGCGGAGGAGAGGGAGTCGGAGTGCGAGAGCAGCTGAGGCGGTGGAGCGGAGGAGAGTGAGTCGGAGTGCGAGAGCAGCTGAGGCAGTGGAGTGGAGGAGAGTGAGTCGGAGCGCGAGAGCAGCTGAGGCGGTGGAGCGGAGGAGAGGGAGTCGGAGCACGAGAGAAGCTGAGGCGGTGGAGCGGAGGAGAGTGAGTCGGAGTGCGAGAGCAGCTGAGGCGGTGGAGCGGAGGAGAGGGAGTCGGAGTGCGAGAGCAGCTGAGGCGGTGGAGCGGAGGAGAGGGAGTCGGAGTGCGAGAGCAGCTGAGGCGGTGGAGCGGAGGAGAGGGAGTCGGAGTGCGAGAGCAGCTGAGGCGGTGGAGCGGAGGAGAGGGAGTCGGAGTGCGAGAGCAGCTGAGGCGGTGGAGCGGAGGAGAGTGAGTCGGAGCGCGAGAGCAGCTGAGGCGGTGGAGCGGAGGAGAGGGAGTCGGAGCACGAGAGAAGCTGAGGCGGTGGAGCGGAGGAGAGGGAGTCGGAGCGCGAGAACAGCTGAGGCGGTGGAGCGGAGGAGAGGGAGTCGGAGTGCGAGAACAGCTGAGGCGGTGGAGCGGAGGAGAGGGAGTTGGAGTGCGAGAACAGCTGAGGCGGTGGAGCGGAGGAGAGTGAGTCGGAGTGCGAGAGAAGCTGAGGCGGTGGAGCGGAGGAGAGGGAGTCGGAGCGCGAGAGCAGCTGAGGCGGTGGAGCGGAGGAGAGGGAGTCGGAGCGCGAGAGCAGCTGAGGCGGTGGAGCGGAGGAGAGGGAGTCGGAGTGCGAGAACAGCTGAGGCGGTGGAGCGGAGGAGAGGGAGTTGGAGTGCGAGAACAGCTGAGGCGGTGGAGCGGAGGAGAGGGAGTCGGAGCGCGAGAGCAGCTGAGGCGGTGGAGCGGAGGAGAGGGAGTCGGAGTGCGAGAACAGCTGAGGCGGTGGAGCGGAGGAGAGGGAGTCGGAGTGCGAGAACAGCTGAGGCGGTGGAGCGGAGGAGAGGGAGTTGGAGTGCGAGAGCAGCTGAGGCGGTGGAGCGGAGGAGAGGGAGTCGGAGCGCGAGAGCAGCTGAGGCGGTGGAGCGGAGGAGAGGGAGTCGGAGCGCGAGAGCAGCTGAGGCGGTGGAGCGGAGGAGAGGGAGTCGGAGCGCGAGAGAAGCTGAGGCGGTGGAGCGGAGGAGAGGGAGTCGGAGCACGAGAGAAGCTGAGGCGGTGGAGCGGAGGAGAGGGAGTCGGAGCACGAGAGAAGCTGAGGCGGTGGAGCGGAGGAGAGGGAGTCGGAGCACGAGAGAAGCTGAGGCGGTGGAGCGGAGGAGAGGGAGTTGGAGTGCGAGAGCAGCTGAGGCGGTGGAGCGGAGGAGAGTGAGTCGGAGTGCGAGAGCAGCTGAGGCGGTGGAGCGGAGGAGAGGGAGTCGGAGTGCGAGAGAAGCTGAGGCGGTGGAGCGGAGGAGAGGGAGTCGGAGCACGAGAGAAGCTGAGGCGGTGGAGCGGAGGAGAGGGAGTCGGAGCACGAGAGAAGCTGAGGCGGTGGAGCGGAGGAGAGGGAGTCGGAGCACGAGAGAAGCTGAGGCGGTGGAGCGGAGGAGAGGGAGTCGGAGTGCGAGAGCAGCTGAGGCGGTGGAGCGGAGGAGAGTGAGTCGGAGCTTGAGAGCAGCTGAGGCGGTGGAGCGGAGGAGAGGGAGTCGGAGCACGAGAGAAGCTGAGGCGGTGGAGCGGAGGAGAGGGAGTCGGAGCGCGAGAGCAGCTGAGGCGGTGGAGCGGAGGAGAGGGAGTCGGAGTGCGAGAGCAGCTGAGGCGGTGGAGCGGAGGAGAGTGAGTCGGAGTGCGAGAGCAGCTGAGGCGGTGGAGCGGAGGAGAGGGAGTCGGAGTGCGAGAGCAGCTGAGGCGGTGGAGCGGAGGAGAGGGAGTCGGAGTGCGAGAACAGCTGAGGCGGTGGAGCGGAGGAGAGGGAGTCGGAGCGCGAGAGCAGCTGAGGCGGTGGAGCGGAGGAGAGTGAGTCGGAGTGCGAGAGCAGCTGAGGCGGTGGAGCGGAGGAGAGTGAGTCGGAGTGCGAGAGCAGCTGAGGCGGTGGAGCGGAGGAGAGTGAGTCGGAGCGCGAGAGCAGCTGAGGCGGTGGAGCGGAGGAGAGGGAGTCGGAGCGCGAGAGCAGCTGAGGCGGTGGAGCGGAGGAGAGGGAGTCGGAGTGCGAGAGCAGCTGAGGCGGTGGAGCGGAGGAGAGTGAGTCGGAGTGCGAGAGAAGCTGAGGCGGTGGAGCGGAGGAGAGTGAGTCGGAGTGCGAGAGAAGCTGAGGCGGTGGAGCGGAGGAGAGTGAGTCGGAGTGCGAGAGCAGCTGAGGCGGTGGAGCGGAGGAGAGTGAGTCGGAGTGCGAGAGCAGCTGAGGCGGTGGAGCGGAGGAGAGGGAGTCGGAGCGCGAGAGCAGCTGAGGCGGTGGAGCGGAGGAGAGTGAGTTGGAGCACGAGAGCAGCTGAGGCGGTGGAGCGGAGGAGAGGGAGTCGGAGTGCGAGAGAAGCTGAGGCGGTGGAGCGGAGGAGAGTGAGTCGGAGTGCGAGAGAAGCTGAGGCGGTGGAGCGGAGGAGAGGGAGTCGGAGCGCGAGAGCAGCTGAGGCGGTGGAGCGGAGGAGAGGGAGTCGGAGCACGAGAGCAGCTGAGGCGGTGGAGCGGAGGAGAGGGAGTCGGAGCACGAGAGCAGCTGAGGCGGTGGAGCGGAGGAGAGGGAGTCGGAGTGCGAGAGCAGCTGAGGCGGTGGAGCGGAGGAGAGGGAGTCGGAGCGCGAGAGCAGCTGAGGCGGTGGAGCGGAGGAGAGGGAGTCGGAGCGCGAGAGCAGCTGAGGCGGTGGAGCGGAGGAGAGTGAGTTGGAGCACGAGAGCAGCTGAGGCGGTGGAGCGGAGGAGAGGGAGTCGGAGTGCGAGAGAAGCTGAGGCGGTGGAGCGGAGGAGAGGGAGTCGGAGTGCGAGAGCAGCTGAGGCGGTGGAGCGGAGGAGAGTGAGTTGGAGCGCGAGAGAAGCTGAGGCGGTGGAGCGGAGGAGAGGGAGTCGGAGTGCGAGAGCAGCTGAGGCGGTGGAGCGGAGGAGAGTGAGTTGGAGCGCGAGAGAAGCTGAGGCGGTGGAGCGGAGGAGAGGGAGTCGGAGTGCGAGAGCAGCTGAGGCGGTGGAGTGGAGGAGAGTGAGTCGGAGTGCGAGAACAGCTGAGGCGGCAGAGCGGAGGAGAGTGAGTCGGAGTGCGAGAACAGCTGAGGCGGTGGAGCGGAGGAGAGGGAGTCGGAGTGCGAGAACAGCTGAGGCGGTAGAGCGGAGGAGAGGGAGTCGGAGTGCGAGAACAGCTGAGGCGGCAGAGCGGAGGAGAGTGAGTCGGAGTGCGAGAACAGCTGAGGCGGTGGAGCGGAGGAGAGGGAGTCGGAGTGCGAGAACAGCTGAGGCGGTGGAGCGGAGGAGAGTGAGTCGGAGTGCGAGAGCAGCTGAGGCGGTGGAGCGGAGGAGAGGGAGTCGGAGCGCGAGAGCAGCTGAGGCGGTAGAGTGGAGGAGAGTGAGTCGGAGTGCGAGAGCAGCTGAGGCGGTGGAGCGGAGGAGAGGGAGTCGGAGTGCGAGAGCAGCTGAGGCGGTGGAGCGGAGGAGAGGGAGTTGGAGTGCGAGAACAGCTGAGGCGGTAGAGCGGAGGAGAGTGAGTCGGAGTGCGAGAGCAGCTGAGGCAGTGGAGCGGAGGAGAGTGAGTCGGAGTGCGAGAGCAGCTGAGGCGGTGGAGCGGAGGAGAGGGAGTCGGAGTGCGAGAGCAGCTGAGGCGGTAGAGCGGAGGAGAGGGAGTCGGAGCGCGAGAGCAGCTGAGGCGGTGGAGCGGAGGAGAGGGAGTCGGAGTGCGAGAACAGCTGAGGCGGTGGAGCGGAGGAGAGTGAGTCGGAGTGCGAGAGCAGCTGAGGCAGTGGAGCGGAGGAGAGTGAGTCGGAGTGCGAGAGCAGCTGAGGCGGTGGAGCGGAGGAGAGGGAGTCGGAGTGCGAGAGCAGCTGAGGCAGTGGAGCGGAGGAGAGTGAGTCGGAGTGCGAGAGCAGCTGAGGCGGTGGAGCGGAGGAGAGTGAGTCGGAGCACGAGAGCAGCTGAGGCGGTGGAGCGGAGGAGAGGGAGTCGGAGTGCGAGAGCAGCTGAGGCGGTGGAGCGGAGGAGAGTGAGTCGGAGCACGAGAGCAGCTGAGGCGGTGGAGCGGAGGAGAGGGAGTCGGAGTGCGAGAACAGCTGAGGCGGTGGAGCGGAGGAGAGTGAGTCGGAGTGCGAGAACAGCTGAGGCGGTGGAGCGGAGGAGAGGGAGTCGGAGCGCGAGAGCAGCTGAGGCGGTGGAGCGGAGGAGAGGGAGTCGGAGTGCGAGAACAGCTGAGGCGGTGGAGCGGAGGAGAGGGAGTCGGAGTGCGAGAACAGCTGAGGCGGTGGAGCGGAGGAGAGGGAGTCGGAGCTCGAGAGCAGCTGAGGCGGTGGAGCGGAGGAGAGGGAGTCGGAGTGCGAGAACAGCTGAGGCGGTGGAGCGGAGGAGAGGGAGTCGGAGCTCGAGAGCAGCTGAGGCGGTGGAGCGGAGGAGAGGGAGTCGGAGTGCGAGAGCAGCTGAGGCGGTGGAGCGGAGGAGAGGGAGTCGGAGCTCGAGAGCAGCTGAGGCGGTGGAGCGGAGGAGAGGGAGTCGGAGTGCGAGAACAGCTGAGGCGGTGGAGCGGAGGAGAGTGAGTCGGAGTGCGAGAGCAGCTGAGGCGGTGGAGCGGAGGAGAGGGAGTCGGAGTGCGAGAACAGCTGAGGCGGTGGAGCGGAGGAGAGTGAGTCGGAGCGCGAGAGCAGCTGAGGCGGTGGAGCGGAGGAGAGGGAGTCGGAGTGCGAGAGCAGCTGAGGCGGTGGAGCGGAGGAGAGTGAGTCGGAGCACGAGAGAAGCTGAGGCGGTGGAGCGGAGGAGAGGGAGTCGGAGTGCGAGAGCAGCTGAGGCGGTGGAGTGGAGGAGAGTGAGTCGGAGCACGAGAGAAGCTGAGGCGGTGGAGCGGAGGAGAGGGAGTCGGAGCACGAGAGAAGCTGAGGCGGTGGAGCGGAGGAGAGGGAGTCGGAGTGCGAGAGCAGCTGAGGCGGTAGAGTGGAGGAGAGTGAGTCGGAGCACGAGAGAAGCTGAGGCGGTGGAGCGGAGGAGAGGGAGTCGGAGTGCGAGAGCAGCTGAGGCGGTGGAGCGGAGGAGAGTGAGTCGGAGTGCGAGAGCAGCTGAGGCGGTGGAGTGGAGGAGAGTGAGTCGGAGCACGAGAGAAGCTGAGGCGGTGGAGCGGAGGAGAGGGAGTCGGAGTGCGAGAGCAGCTGAGGCGGTGGAGCGGAGGAGAGTGAGTCGGAGTGCGAGAGCAGCTGAGGCGGTGGAGCGGAGGAGAGGGAGTCGGAGTGCGAGAGCAGCTGAGGCGGTGGAGCGGAGGAGAGGGAGTCGGAGTGCGAGAGAAGCTGAGGCGGTGGAGCGGAGGAGAGGGAGTCGGAGCACGAGAGAAGCTGAGGCGGTGGAGCGGAGGAGAGGGAGTCGGAGTGCGAGAGAAGCTGAGGCGGTGGAGCGGAGGAGAGTGAGTCGGAGTGCGAGAGCAGCTGAGGCGGTGGA
Organism: Heptranchias perlo; assembly: GCF_035084215.1. Classification (NCBI taxonomy): domain Eukaryota; kingdom Metazoa; phylum Chordata; class Chondrichthyes; order Hexanchiformes; family Hexanchidae; genus Heptranchias; species Heptranchias perlo. Next base: position 544,888 of record NW_027139227.1, on the reverse strand, counting down.
GCGGAGGAGAGGGAGTCGGAGTGCGAGAGAAGCTGAGGCGGTGGAGCGGAGGAGAGTGAGTCGGAGTGCGAGAGCAGCTGAGGCGGTGGAGCGGAGGAGAGGGAGTCGGAGTGCGAGAGCAGCTGAGGCGGTGGAGCGGAGGAGAGTGAGTCGGAGTGCGAGAGCAGCTGAGGCGGTGGAGCGGAGGAGAGTGAGTCGGAGTGCGAGAGAAGCTGAGGCGGTGGAGTGTGAGCGTCAGGGAGAGAGAAAAAAAAACAAAGTGATGTCAGCTCAAGGGAAGGAGCTGATTGGTGAGTAGCTGGTGAGTGTTTTTTTTAAGTCTTTAGTTTATATTCAGTTAAGTTTAGTTAATATAATAAATCGAGGCATAGTAGGGCACCTTAGTCCCATGGAATGCACATCTTGTGCCCTGTGGGAAGTCCAGGACATTTCCCATGCCCTGGATGGCCACAGGTGCAGGAAGTGTCGCCAGCTAGAGGAGCTTGAGCTCTGGGTTTCGGAGCTTGAGCTCAGGGTTTCGGAGCTTGAGCAGCGGCTGGTGTCATTACAGTGTATCAACGAGGCTGAGAGGTGTATGAATAGCACATTTCAGGTCACCCCACAGTTTAAGAAAGCGCAGGCAGAGAGGGGCTGGGTGACCGTCCGACAGACAAGGAGGACCAGGCAGGTAGTGCAGGCGTCCCCTGTGGGCATCTCACTCTCTAACCGGTAAATACTGATGAGGGAGAGGGTGACCCTGGGGAGTGCAGCCAGAGCCAAGCCCACAGCACCATGGGTGGCTCAGCTGTACAGTGGGGAGGAGAAAGGTCAGGAGAGCAATAGTGACCATAAGACCATTCGAGATAGGAGCAGGAGTAGGTCATTCGGCCCCTCGAGCCTGCTCCGCCATTTAATGAGATCATGGCTGATCTGATTTTTACCTCAACTCCACGTTCCTGCCCTTTCTCCATACCCTTTGACTCCCTTGCTGATCAAAAATTGGTCTAACTCAGCCTTGAATGTATTCAATGACTCAGCCTCCACAGCTTTCTGGGTAAAGAATTCCAAAGATTCACGACCCTCTGGGAGAAGAAATTCCTCCTCATTTCCGTCTTAAACGGGCAACCCCTTATTCTAAGACTATGCCCCCTAGTTTTAGATTCCCCCATGAGGGGTAACATCCTCTCAGCATCTACCCTATCGAGTGCCCTCAGAATCTTGTATGTTTCAATAAGATCTCTTCTCATTCTTCGAAACTCCAATGAGTATAGGCCCAACCTGTTCAATCTTTCCTCATAAGACAACCCTTCCATACCCGGAATCAACCTAGTGAACCTTCTCTGAACTGCCTTCAATGCAAGTATGTCCTTCCTTAAATAAGGGCACCAGAACTGTACGCAGTACTCCAGGTGTGGTCTCACCAGCACCCTGTATATTTGTACTTGACTTTCCTGCTTTTATACTCCACCCCCCTCGAAATAAAGGCCCCCTAGAAAAAGTCAAAAGACTGTGGGATGAGCCTCTGCCCTGGGCTATGGACAGAATGCACAGGAAAGAAGTCATGTTAAACTTATATAGATTTCTGTCCTCCCCCTCCTCCTCACCCCATCCAATGATACCTGGAGTGAGGCATCATTAAACCTGGGAGCAGCCTTCCCCCTGGGCTGCTCCATGCTGTAATTTTTCCTGTTTCCTGCAGCATCAGTCAGTGGAGGACTGTCCCTTTAAATAAGGCTCCTCCAGCTGACAGCCTATGCTGCGCATGTACAGTCCGCCCACTGCACAGCTTTCCAGCGCGAGACCCGGAAGCCCAGGTAAGTGGATCCAATTAGCCTGCGATAGCGTGCGGAGCACCCCGATTTCACCGGGCGCGTTACCCACACGCCCAGTCGACCCCCCGCTGTGAACCTGCCGCCCTGCTAATATCGGGACCTTTGTGTCCTCATCACAACTTGCTTTTCCACCTAGCTTTGTATCATCAGCAAATTTGGTCACAAGACACTCTGTTCCTTCATCCAAGTCATTGATATATATTGTAAATAGTTAGGGCCCAGCACTGAGCCCTGCGGCACCCCACTAGTTACAGATTGCCATTTTGAAAATGACCCTTTTATCCCGACTCTTTGTTTTCTGTTAGTTAGCCAATCCTCTATCCATGCCAGCACATTACCCCCAACACCATGAGCTCTTATCTTGTGCAGTAATCTTTTATATGGCACCTTATCGAATGCCTTTTGGAAATCCAAATATACTCCATCCATTGGTTCCCCTTTATCCACCCTGCCCATTACTTCCTTAAAGAACTCTAATAAATTTGTCAGACACGATTTCCCCTTCATAAAACCATGTTGACTCTCCTTGATTGTATTATGAATCTCCAAATGTCCTGCTACTACTTCCTTAATAATGGATTCTAGCATTTTCCCAATGATAGATGTTAGGCTAACTGGTCTATAGTTACCTGCTTTCTGTCTCACTCCCTTCTTGAATAGGGGTGTTACATTTGCGGTTTCCAATCCGCTGGGACCTTTCCAGAATCTAGTGAATTCTGGAAGTTTACAACCAATGCATCCACTATCTGTGTAGCCACTTCCTTTAAGATCCTCAGATGCAAGCCATCAGGTCCAGGGGACTGGTCAGCCTTTAGACCCATTAGTTTACCTCGTACTTTCTCTCCAGTGATAGTGATTGTTTTTAGTTCCTCCCTCCCCTTTGACCCTTGATTTTCTCCCAATATTGGCATGTTATTAGTGTCTTCTACTGTGAAGACAGATACAAAATATCTGTTCAATTCCTTTGCCATTTCCTTGTTTTCCATTATTATTTCCCCAGTCTCATCCTCTAAGGGACCAATGTTTACTTCAGCTACCCTCTTCCTTTTTATATACTTGTAGAAGCTTTTACTGTCAGTTTTTATATTTCTTGCTAGTTTACTCTCATAATTTATTTTCTCCCTCTTTATAATTCTTTTAGTCATTCTTTGCTGGTTTGTAAAGTTTTCCCAATCTTCGGGCTTACCAGTAATCTTTGCCATGTTGTATGCTTTTCCTTTTAACCTGATACCATCCTTGACTTCCTTAGTTAGCCATGGTTGGTTCGCCCTTTTTGTGGAGTCTTTCCTCCTCACAGGGATATATTTTTGTTGCGAGTCATAAAATATCTGACTATATAAAATAGTGATCGGAGATTCTATAGTTAGGGGAGCAGACAGGCGTTTCTGTGGCCGCAGACGTGATTCCAGGATGATATGTTGCCTCCCTGGTGCCAGGGTCAAGGATGTCACTGAGCGGCTGCAGAACATTCTGGAGGGGGAGGGGGAACAGCCAGAGGTCGTGGTTCATATCGGTACCAACGACATAGGTAGAAAGAGGGATGAGGCCCTGCAGGTAGATTTTAAGGAGTTAGGAAAGAGATTAAGACCCCAAAGGTAGTAATCTCCGGATTACTCCCGGTGCCATGCGCTAGTGAGTATAGAAATAGGAGGATAGAGCAGATGAATGCGAGGCTGGAGAGATGGTGCAGGAGGGAGGGCTTTAGATTCCTGGGGCATTGGGACCAGTTCTGGGGAAGGTGGGACCTGTACAGGCCGGACGGGTTGCACCTCAATGGAGCTGGGACCAATGTCCTCACGGGGAGATTTGCCAGTGCTGGGGGGGTGGGGGGTTTAAACTAATTTGTCAGGGGGATGGGCACCAGGATGCAGCATTGGAAAGGAGAAACAAGGAGCACAAAGGATGGGGAGAGATAGAGAGCACGAGAGAAAGAAATAGGTGGGATCAGACTAAGAGAGAGTACAAGAAAGTCTAAGACGGGTTTACAGTGCATGTGTGTAAACGCACGAAGCTTGGTAAACAAGGTTGGTGAGCTCAGGCACAAATAGTCACATGGGAATATGATGTCGTGGCGATAACGGAGACCTGGCTCAAAAAAGGGCAGGATTGGGTACTAAATATTCCTGGATACAAGGTGTTCAGGAAAGATAGGGAAGGAAAGGAAGGAGAGGGGGGGGCAGTATTGATTAAGGGGAATATTGCAGTGCTGGAGAGAGAGGATGTCCTGGAGCGGTCAAGGGCAGAATCTATTTGGTTAAAGTTAAGAAACAATAGAGATGCCATTACACTACTGGGTGTATTCTATAGGCCACCAACTAGTGGGAAGGATATAGAGGGGCAAATTTGCAGGGAAATTACAGAGAGGTGCAAAAGCCATAGAGTAGTGATAACGGGGGCTTTCAACTATCCTAATATAGACTGGGACAGTAATAATATAAGGGGTACAGTGGGGGAGGAATTTCTGAAGTGTGTTCAGGAGAACTTTCTTGACCAGTACGTTTCTGGCCCAATGAGGAAGGAGGCATTGCTGGATCTGGTTCTAGGGAATGAGGCGGGCCAAGTGGAGCAAGTGTCAGTGGGGGAACATTTAGGGAACAGTGATCATAGTATCATAAGGTTTAGAATAGATATGGAAAAGGACGTGGACCACTCTAAAGTAAAAACACTTAATTGGAGGAGGGCCAATTTCAATGGGATGAAAACAGATCTGGCCCGGGTAAATTGGAATCAAAGATTGGCAGGCAAAACTATAATTGAACAATGGGGAGCCTTTAAAAAGGAGATGGTTTGGGTACAGTCTAGGTACATTCCCACGAGGGAGAAAGGTAGGGCAATCAAAGCCAGAGCTCCCTGGATGATGAAAGAGATAGAGAGTAAGATGAAGCAGAAAAAAGGGGCGTATGAGAGATGTCAGGTTGAAAACACAAGTGAGAACCAGGCAGAATATAGAAAGTTCAGAGTGGAAGTGAAAAAGGAAATAAGAGGGGCAAAGAGAGAGTATAAGAATAGACTGGCGGCCAACATAAAGGGGAATCCAAAGTCTTCTACAGACATGTAAACAGTAAACGGGTAGTAAGAGGAGGGGTGGGGCCGATTAGGGACCACAAAGGAGATCTACTCATGGAGGCAGAGGGCATGGTCGAGGTACTAAATGAGTACTTTGCATCTGTCTTTACCAAGGAAGAAGATGCTGCCAGAGTCTCAGTAAAGGAAGATATAGTTGAAATACTGGATGGGCTAAAAATTGATAAAGAGGAGATACTAGAAAGGCTGGCTGTACTTAAAGTAGATAAATCACCCGGTCCGGATGGGATGCACCCTAGGTTGCTGAGGGAAGTAAGGGTGGAAATTGCGGAGGTACTGGCCATAATCTTCCAAACATCCTTAGATACGGGGATGGAGCCAGAGGACTGGAGAATTGCAAATGTTACACCCTTGTTCAAAAAAGGGTGTAAGGATAAACCCAGCAACTACAGGCCAGTCAGTTTAACCTCAGTGGTGGGGAAACTTTTAGAAACGATAATCCGGGACAGAATTAACGGTCACTTGGACGAGTGTGGATTGATTAGGGAAAGCCAGCACGGATTTGTTAAAGGCAAATCGTGTTTAACCAACTTCATAGAATTTTTTGATGAGGTAACAGAGAGGGTCGATGAGGGCAATGCAGTTGATGTGGTGGATATGGACTTTCAAAAGGGTTTTGATAAAGTGCTGCATAATAGTCTTATCATCAAGATTGAAGCCCATGGAATAAAGGGACAGTAGCAACATGGATACAGAATTGGCTAAGGGACAGGGAACAGAGAGTAGTGGTGAATAGTTGTTTTTTTGGACTGGAGGGAGGTGTACAGTGGTGTTCCCCAGGGGTCAGTGCTGGGACCACTGCTTTTCTTGATATATATTAATGACTTGGACTTGGGTGTACAGGGCACAATTTCAAAATTTGCGGATGACACAAAACTTGGAAGTGTAGTGAACAGTGAGGAGGATAGTGATAGAGTTCAAGAGGATATAGACAGGCTGGTGGAATGGGCGGACACGTGGCAGATGAAATTTAACTCTACATTTTGGTAGGAAGAACGAGGAGAGGCAATATAAACTAAAGGGTGCAATTCTAAAAGGGGTGGAGGAACAGAGAGATCTGGGGGTATATGTGCAAAATCATTGAAGGTGGCAGGGCAGGTTGAGAAAGTGATTAAAAAAGCATACGGGATCCTGGGCTTTATAAATAGAGCCATGGAGTACTAAAGCAAGGAGGTCATGATGAACCTTTATAAAACGCTTGTTCGACCATAACTGGAGTATTGTGTCCAGTTCTGGGCACTGCACTTTAGGAAAGATGTAAAAGCCTTAGAGAGGGTCCAGAAAAGATTTGCTGGAATGTTTCCAGGATTGAGGGACTTTAGTTACATGGATAGACTGGAGAAGCTGGGGTTGTTCTCCTTGGAACAGAGACGGTTGTGAGGAGATTTGATCGAGGTATTCAAAATCATGAAGGGTCTAGACAGAGCAGATAGAGAGAAACTGTTCCCATTGGCGGAAGGGTCAAGAACCAGAGGACACAGATTTAAGGTGATTGGCAAAAGAACCAAAGGTGACATGAGGAAGAAATTTTTTACACAGCGAGTGGTTAGGATGTGGAATGCACTGCCCGAGGGGGTGGTGGAGGCAAATTCAATCATAGCCTTCAAAAGGGAACTGGATAAGTACTTGAAAGGAAAATATTTGCGGGCTGCGGGGAAAAGGCGGGGGAATGTGACCAACTGGATTGCTCTTACAGAGAGCCGGCACGGACTCAATGGGCCAAATGGCCTCCTTCCGTGCTTTAACCTTTCTATCATTCTATGATTCTACCCACCTTGGTTCCGTAACCCTTAATATACTTGCCTAGCAAAAATCGATCAATCTCAGTTTTGAAATTTTCTATTGACCCCCAGCCTCAACAGCTTTTTGAGAGAGTTCCAGATTCCCACTCCCCTTTGTGTGAAGAAGTGCTTCCTGACATCACCCTTGAACGGCCGAGCTCTAATTTTAAGGTTATGCCCGCTCTTCTGGACTCCCCCACCAGAGGAAATAGTTTCTCTCTCTCTACCCTATCAAATCCTTCAATCATCTTAAGCACCAAATTGGGGTGTGTGGTTAATACAAGGGAAGAATGCATCAAAATACAAGAGGACATGAATAAAATTGCAGAATGGGCGGGTAATTGGCAAATGAATTTCAAGATAGAGAGGTATGAGGTGGTGCATTTTGGTAGGAAGAATAAGGAGGTTGCATACTGCTTGGATAATAAGAGTCTAAACAGCATAGAGGAACAAAGGGTGCAGATACACAAACCACTAAAAGTAGCGATGCAGGTTAATAAGGCCATTGAAACAGAAAATCAAGCACTGGGGTTCATTTCTAGAGGGATAGAATTGTAAAGCAAAGAAGTTATGTTAAATTGTATAGGATCTTGGTTAGACCACACTTGGGAGCATTGTGCTCAGTTCTGGTCTCCATATTATAGAAAAGAGATAGAGGCATTGGAGAAGGTACAAAAGGATTCACAAGGATGATACCAGAACAGGAAAGGCTGAACAGGCTGGGGCTCTTTTCTCTAGAAAAGAGAAGGCTGAGGGGTGACTTTGTAGTGGTCTTTAAGATAATGAAAGGATTTGATTGGGTAGACGTAGAGAAAATGTTTCTAGTTGAGGGGGAGTCAAAAACGAGAGGTCATAAATATAAAATAGTCGCGAATAAATCAAATAGTGAATTCAGGAGAAACTTCTTTACCCAAAGAATGGTTAGAATGTGGAACTCGTTACCACAAGGAGTAGTTGAGGAAAATAACATAGATACATTTAAGGTGAAACTAGATAAGCAAATGGGGGAGAAAAGAATAGAAGGATATGCTGATAGGGTTAGATGAAGTAGGGGGGAGGAGGCTCCTGTGGAGCATAAACGTTGGTATAGGTCAGTTGGGCCGAATGTTTCTGTGCTGTAGTTTTGATGTAACTCGATGCAGCCTCATAGTATCATAGTATGTTACAGCACAGAAGGAGGCCATTTGACTTATCATGGCTGTGCCAACTCTTTGGTAGAGCTATCTAATTAGTCCCACTCCCCTGCTCTTTCCCCATAGTCCTGTAGATTTATTCCCATCAAGTATTTATCCAATTCCCTTTTGAAAGTTACTATTGAATCTGGCTCCACCACCCTTTCAGGCAGTGCATTCCAGATCATAACAACTTGGTGCTTAAAAAAAATGTTTCCTCATGTCGCCTCGAGCTCTTTTGTCGGTCACCTTAAATCTGTGTCCTCTGGTTGCCGACACTCTGCCACTGGAAACAGTTTCTCTTTATTTACTCTTATCAAAACCGTTCATCATTTTGAACACCTCTCTCAAATCTCCCCGTCACCTTCTCTTTTTTTTATTCGTTCATGGGATGTGGGCGTCGCTGGCGAGGCCGGCATTTATTGCCCATCCCTAATTGCCCTTGAGAAGGTGATGGTGAGCCGCCTTCTTGAACCGCTGCAGTCCGTGTGGTGAAGGTTCTCCCACAGTGCTGTTAGGAAGGGAGTTCCAGGCTTTTGACCCAGTGATGATGAAGGAGAATAACCCCAGCTTCTCCAGTCTCTCCACATAACTGAAGTCCCTCATCCCTGGTACCATTCGAGTAAATCTCTTCTGCACCCTTTCTAAGGTCTTGACATCCTTCCTAAAGTGTGGTGCCCAGAAATGAACACAATACTCCAGCTGAGGCCCAACAAGTGTTTTATAAAGGTTTAGCATAACTTCCTTGCTTTTGTACTCTGTGCCTCTATTAATAAAGCCCAGGATCCCATATGCCTTTTTAACAGCCTTCTCAACTTGTCTTGCCACCTTGAAAGATTGGTGTACATACACCGACTGTTCCTGTACCTCCTTTAAAATTTTACCATTTAGTTTATATTACCTCTCCTCATTCTTCCTATCAAAATGTATCACTTCATACTTCTCTGCGTTAAATTTCATCTGCCATGTGCTGCCCATTTCACCAGTCTGTCTCTGTCCTCCTGAAGTCTGTTACTATCCTCCACATTGTTTACTACATTTCCGAATTTCGTGTCATCTGCAAACTTTGTAATTATGCCCTCTATACCCAAGTCCAGGTCATTAATATATATCAAAAAGAGCAGTGGTCCTAATACCGACCCCTGGGGAACACCACTATATACTTCCCTCCAGTCTGAAAAACAACCGTTCGCCACTACTTTCTGCTTTCTGTCCCTTGGCCAATTTTGTATCCACGCTGCCACTGTCCCTTTAATTCCATGGGCTTTAATTTTGCTAACAAGTCTATTATGTGGTATTTTATCAAAAGCCTTTTGAAAGTCCATATACACAACAGGGGAAATTTACAATACAAATAGTACGAACAGTTGTTCAAGAACAAGTGAAAGGGAAAAGCATGGAGCAGCAGAAAGAAAGTGTACTTCAGACACTACAGGTAAAGTGAAAACTAGAAAGTGTAAGGCGATTAACCCAGCATCAAAGCTGAAGGTCAGGCTCGGGTGTTTGGCCCAACTAAGAGTTCTATATACAAATGCACGGAGTAGAAGGAATAAATTAAATGAACTACAGGTTCAAATTCAAATTGGAGGGTATGACATGATAGCTATTACTGAGACATGACTGCAGGATGGTCAGGATTGGGAACTTAATATACCGGGTTATAAGGTCTACAGGAGAGATAGGGAAAATGGAAGAGGAGGAGGAGTAGCCTTAATGATTAGAGATTAAATCACTTCAATGATAAGGGGGGATATAACGTGGGGTAAGCAGCCAACAGAGACCTTATGGGTTGAATTGAGAAATAGGAAAGGATCTAAGACTATAGTGGGAGTTGTATAGGACCCTGGCAGCAGCTCTGAAGTGCTAGATTGTATAAATGCAGAGATTAGACAAGCGTGTAACAAAGGCATAGTGGTCTTAATGGGGGACTTTAACCTTCACATAGATTGGGAAAAGCAGACCAGCAACCGTCAGAAAGGTACTGAATTTCTTGAGTGTGTTCGGGATAGTTTTCGACAGCAGTATGTCCTAGAGGCAACAAGGGGGCAAGCCATACTAGATTTAGTAATGTGATGAACCAGATTTAGTTAACAGCTTAACTGTACGTGAACATCTATCCAATAGCGATCATAACACGATCGAGTTCAATGTAGTATTTGAAAGGGAAAAAAGTGAGTCAGCTGCTAAGATTCTAGACTTGGGTAAGGCCGACTTCAATGGGATGAGGCAGAGACTGTCCACAGTAAACTGGGCAAATCTGTTAATGGGTAAAATGACTGATGATCAGTGGGAAATGTTTAAAGAAATATTTAACGTGATACAGAATCGGTTTATACCCCTGAGGGGCAAGAACTCCACTTGCCAAAAAAAACAGCCATGGACAACTAAAGAGGTAAGGGACAGTATAAGACATAAGGAAAGGGCATACAAAAAGGCAAAAAATGGCACAGATCCTGGCGAGTGGGAAAGATACAAAGATCAACAAAGGGTCACAAAACAGATCGTAAGAGCTACAAAAAGAGAGTATGAAAAGAAACTTGCAAGGGATATCAAAACCAAAACGAAGAACTTTTACAGTTATATTAGGAAAAAGAGGGTGGTCAGGAGCAGTGTTGGCCCCTTAAAAACTGAATGTGGGGATATTGTCATTGACAATGGGGAAATGGCGGACATATTGAAAAATTACTTTGCATCAGTATTTACAGTAGAAAAAGAGGATAGCATGCCGGAAATCCCAAGAAAATTTATATTGAATCAGGGACAGGGGCTCGATAAAATTAACATAAGTAAAGCAACAGTAATGAAGAAAATAATAGCACTAAAGAGTGACAAATTCCCAGGACCAGATGGTTTCCATCCCAGGGTTTTAAAGGAAGTAGGTGAGCACATTGCAGATGCCCTAACTATAATCTTTCAAAGTTCTCTAGATTCAGGAATTGTCCCTTTGGATTGGAAAATTGCACATGTCACTCTGCTTTTTAAGAAAGGAGAGAGAGGGAAACCAGGGAATTATAGACCAGCTAGCCTAACATCTGTTGTGGGGAAAATGCTGGAGTCTATAATTAAGGATAGGGTGACTGAACACCTCGAGAATTTTCAGTTAATCAGAGAGAGCCAGCATGGATTTGTAAAAGGTAGGTCGTGCCTGACAAACCTGATTGAATTTTTTGAAGAGGTGACTAAAGTAGTGGACAGGGGAATGTCAATGGATGTTATTTATATGGACTTCCAGAAGGCATTTGATAAGGTCCCACATAAGAGACTGTTCGCTAAGATAGAAGCCCATGGAATCGAGGGAAAAGTACGGACTTGGTTAGGAAATTGGCTGAGCAAAAGGCGACAGAGAGTAGGGATAATGGATAGGTACTCACATTGGCAGGATGTGACTTTTGGAGTCCCGCAGGGATCTGTCTTGGGGCCTCAATTATTCACAATATTTATTAACGACTTAGATGAAGGCATAGAAAGTCTCATATTTAAGTTTGCCGATGACACAAAGATTGGTGGCATTGTAAGCAGTGTAGATGAAAACATAAAATTACAAAGCGATATTGATAGATTAGGTGAATGGACAAAACTATGGCAAATGGAATTCAATGTAGACAAATGTGAGGTCATCCACTTTGGATCAAAACAGGATAGAACAGGGTACTTTCTAAATGGTAAAAAGTTAAAAACAGTGGATGTCCAAAGGGACTTAGAGGTTCAGGTACACAGATCATTGAAGTGTCATGAACAGGTGCAGAAAATAGTCAGGAAGGCTAATGCAATGCTGGCCTTTATATCTAGAGGACTAGAGTACAAGGGGGCAGAAGTTATGCTGCAGCTATACAAAACCCTGGTTATACCGCACCTGGAGTACTGTGAGCAGTTCTGGGCACCGCACCTTCGGAAGGACGTATTGGCCTTGGAGGGAGTGCAGCGTAGGTTTACTAGAATGATACCCGGACTTCAAGGGTTAAGTTACGAGGAGAGATTACACAAATTGGGGTTGTATTGTCTGGAGTTTCGAAGGTTGAGGGGTGATCTGATCGAAGTTTATAAGATATGAAGGGGAATGGATAGGGTGGATAGAGAGAAACTATTTCCGCTGGTTGGGGATTCTAGGAGTAGGGGGCACAGTCTAAAAATTAAAGCCAGACCTTTTAGGAGCAAGATTAGAAAACATTTCTACACACAAAGGGTGGTTGAAGTTTGGAACTCTCTTCCGCAAACGGCAATTGATACTAGCTCAATTGCTAAATTTAAATCTGAGATAGATAGCTTGTTGGCAACCAAAGGTATTAAGGGATATGGGCCTAAGGCGGGTATATGGAGTTAGATCACAGATCAGCCATGACCTTATCAAATGGCGGAGCAGGCTCGAGGGGCTGAATGGCCTACTCCTGTTCCTCTGTTCCTCTGTTCCTATAACATCAACCGCACTACCCTCATCAATCCTCTCCATTACTTCATCAAAGAACTCAATCAAGTTATTCAAACACGATTTTCATTTAACAAATCCAAGCTGACTTTCATTTATTAGCCATACTGTTCCAACTGAAAATTTATTTTGCCCTGGATTATTGTCTCTAAAAGTTTCCCCAGCACCGACATTAGGCTGACTGGCCTGTAATTGTTCGGTGTTGAGACATGGATGATGGGAAGAGAAACAGTGTGAAGATTGATAGGGTTGAATAGCCACCCAATGAAAGGGAAGCGAGATGGATGCTCAATACTGATATAAATTATAGGGAGTTCCTTGGAACAAACAAGTCCAAAAATGTCAATTGACTTTCTATTTTGTAGATGCAAATGGTGTCACTCAAGAATAAGAAATTTGACCAGCTTATCAAACAAAGCAAACAAAGATAATCTCATTGACCACTGTATTACTTTGGGCACCTTTGACCTTGGTACTTGGTAAACAACCAACAAAGACATTCAGTCTCGGGAAAGATCTATCAAGTACAGGGAAGTCACACTTCACACTAAACAAGGACACAGTAATCTGTATAAGATCATTGGATGGGAGGAATATCACACATGGTTTGAACAAAGTATGTTTGAACATAGACACAGCAATCTTTGTGGAGAAATGGCCGTTTCAAAGCCAATTGTTTTTAAATAGTGTTTGAGTGGCAAACAGAGACATTCAGTCTATGTCTGTTAAATAGGTTTCGGTTGGTGCGTCTAAGTATACAGAACGATAACATAAAAAGACCATGCTTTGCTGTTAATTGGGAGTGCAATACTGAAGGTGATGTCTCTACTGTACCCAGAGATAGACTGGAATTAAAGATCGCATATCTATGTTTGACTGTACTCTGTTTGTTCAACTGCTATACATGCCAAACTTAATAACAGATAGACTTTCTTTTAATTGGAAGAAGACTATCGTATTCTGTTTGCTACACATATTCTTTAACATTGGGTTTATCCCTCGCCCCTTTTTTAAACAGGGGTGTAACATTTGAAATCCTCCAGTCCTCCGGCACTGTCCCCGTATCTCAGATGTGGAGATGCCGGTGATGGACTGGGGTTGACAAATATAAGGAATCTTACAACACCAGGTTATAGTCCAACAGTTTTATTTGAAAATCACAAGCTTTCGGAGATTACCTCCTTCGTCAGGTGAAGGTGGGATTCACCTGACGAAGGAGAAAGCCTCCGAAAGCATGTGATTTTCAAATAAAACTGTTGGACTATAACCTGGTGTTGTAAGATTCCTTACACCCGTATCAAAGGAGATGGGAAGATTGTGGCCAGAGCCTCTGCAATTTCCACCCTTACTTCCCTCAGTAACCTCGGATGCATCCCATCTGGACCGGGTGACTTTTCTACTTTGAGTGCTGCCAATCTTTTAAGTACCTCCTCTTTATCTATTTTTATCCTATCCAATATCACTCCTCCTCCTCCTTTACTGGTACAATGGCAGCATCCTCTTCTCTGGTGAAGACCAATGTGAAGTATTCATTTTGTACCTCAGCCATGTTCTCTGCCTCCACAGGAAGATCTTTTTTATCCCTAATCGGTCCCACCCTTACTTTGACTACCCTTTTATTATTTATATGTTTATAGAAAACTTTTGGGTTCCCTTTTATGTTAGCTGCTAATCTATTCTCATTCTCTCTCTTTGCTCCTCTTATTCACTTTTTTAGATCTCCTCTGTACTTTCTGTATTCAGCTTGGTTCTCTGCTGTATTACGAACCTTACATTTACCATAAGCCTCCTTTCTCTCTTTCATTTTAATCTCTATATCTTTAGTCATCCAGGGAGCTCTAACTTTGGATGCCCTTCCCTGTTCTTTCCCTCTCGTGGGAATGTGTCTACTCTGTACCAGAACCAACTCCTGCTTGAAGGCCTCCCTTTGTTCAGTTACTGTTTTGTCTCCAATCTTTGATTCTAATCCACCTGGGCAAGATCCCTTTTTAACTCACTGAAATTAGCCCGCCTCCCGTTAAGTATTTTCACATTTGATTGTTCCTTGTCCTTTTCCATAACTATTCTAAACCTAATTATATTATGATCACTGTTCCCCAAATGCTCCCCAACTGAAACGTGCTCCATCTGCCCCACTCCATTCCCCAGAACTAGATCCAGCACTGTTTCCTTTCTTGTTGGGCTAGAAACACACAGGGTGCTAAATTGGGCCATGTAGCACCCGTTGTTTTGGCGCAACATGGCATCTCCGACATCCAAGATGGCATCTTGGCTGCGCATGCACGTTTCCAGTGTGACGTGCACCAGATGCCATTTTGGTATAGGAGTTAGTGCAGGCACAGATAAAGAAAGCTGGAAGCATGTAAAGTAGGGAGAAAATGGCTTCAATCACCGTGCAATGCTGATTTAAAGTGACAGACACCATTTTGGGACTTAACTCAACGCACAGTTTTAACCCCGACCATCTGAACATGTCTTAGAGTGCCTGGAGGACCCCCCACCAGCGCTATTTAAAGGGACCATGCAGGATTTACTGGTTAGTGGCTGGATTATTGCTTCTGGCTGCCGAGACATTTGTAACTGTTTTTGGAGGTCTCCGAGACTTCAATACTAGGACGCGGGGACATAGCCTGATATTTACAGCCAGGAGTGAAGTCAGGAAATGCTTCTACACGCAAAGGGTGGGAGATGTTCAGAACGCTCTTCTGCAGACGGCAGTTGATGCGAGCTCAATTTTGAATTCTAAATCTGAGATTGATAGATTTCTGTGAACCAATGGTATTAAGGGATATGGGGCTAAGGTGGGTGTATAGAGTTAGATCACAGGTCCACCATGATCTCATTGAATGGTTGAACAGGCTCGAGGGGCTAAATGCCACGGCCACTTGCTGCCTCCTGATATGCGCCACCTTCTCCTGCAAGAAAGCGGGATTTGTGTCTGGGTGATGTGCTTTTTTTAATATTTGTTCATGGGATGTGGGCGTCGCTGGCGAGGCCAGCATTTATTGCCCATCCCTAATTGCCCTCGAGAAGGTGGTGGTGAGCCGCCTTCTTGAACCGCTGCAGTCCGTGTGGTGAAGGTTCTCCCACAGTGCTGTTAGGAAGGGAGTTCCAGGATTTTGACCCAGCGGTGATGAAGGAACGGCGATATATTTCCAAGTTGGGAAACACCATCCCGACTTGGAGGGGAACATGCAGGTGGGTGTTGTTCCCATGTACCTGCTGCTCTTGTCCTTCTAGGTGATAGCGGTTGCGGGTTTGGGAGGTGCTGTCGAAGAAGCCTTGGCGAGTTGCTGCAGTGCATCCGTGGTGAAGGGAGTGAATATTTAGGGTGGTGGATGGGGTGCCAATCAAGCAGGCTGCTTTGTCCTGGATGGTGTTGAGCTTCTTGAGTGTTGTTGGAGCTGCACTCATCCAGGCAAGTGGAGAGTATTCCATCACACTCCTGACTTGTGCCTTGTAGATGGTGGAAAGGCTTTGGGGAGTCAGGAGGTGAGTCACTCGCCGCAGAATACCCAGCCTCTGACCTGCTCTCGTAGTCACAGTATTTATACGGCTGGTCCAGTTAAGTTTCTGGTCAATGGTGACCCCCAGGATGTTGATGGTGGGGGATTCGGTGATGGTAATGCCGTTGAAAGTCAAGGGGAGGTGGTTAGACTCTCTCTTGTTGGAGATGGTCATTGCCTGGCACTTTTCTGGTGCAAATGTTACTTGCCACTTATGAGCCCAAGCCTGGATGTTGTCCAGGTCTTGCTGCATGCGGGCTCGGACTGCTTCATTATCTGAGGGGTGCTTATCATGGTTGAATAGCTGCCAGTGTGTGTGGCCTGTGAGTTGTGAGTGGGCGGCTTGAAACAGTGGCAATGTGTAAGGGCGAGAGGAAGCATCTGGTTGGAAGTGTTGAGTACTGATGAGGGTGTAGAGCGTGGTGCAGTTGGTAGGAGACGCCACCTCACTCACCTTGACCACTCATGTCAAAGCATTGAACATCTTCCTGGACGGCATCCATGTTCATGATGCTGTGTGCCTGGCATTGACTTCGTCCCCCGCTACCTCCCACTGCCTTTTAGGTATATGTCTGGGGGGCCTCTTTATACCCCACAGCGGATATAGGATGTCTCTCCTTCTGTCCACCTCTTACACCAGGTCTCCAGTTCTTCAGCAGAGAACCTTGGCGCATGTACTCTCGCAGGCCTGGTATCAACTCAGATCGGCGGATTGGTGCAGATTGGAGGATGAGGGATTTAGTAGTGCGCAACATAGGGATGGGACCTGCACCTGTGTTTTACGTGTGTGATGTCTGATCTCTGTTCAGACTCCATGCAGACAGCAGACTGTTATTTACAGCAAATAACAGGTACCAGCTACCTTTAAGAGATTTCTAAGAAACATCCTCCCTTTAAGTAATTGAGCTCCCTCTGGTAGTGGGAAGTGCGAATTGCATTGATTCCACGTGCAAGGCCCGGAAAGGAACACTGATTGCAGGTTCGTACTCAGGCCGGCTGAAATTCGCGTCCTGCCTGCACAGGGTAAAAGCGCATCACACTACCCGTGCCAAAAAACAGCCCTGATCCAATTTTTTTCCCCCACTATTCCAGAAAGTTCTCTTCAACACATTTCAGGAATTCCTCTCCATCTTTATTTACTTTATTTAAACCCGTCATGATTTTGAACACCTCTATCAAATCTCCTCTCAACCGTCTCTGCTGTAATGAGAACAATCCCAGCTTCTCCAGTCTCTCCACATAACTGAAGTCCCTCATCCCTGATCCCATTCTAGTAAATCTCCTCTGCACCCTCTCTAAGGCCTTGACATCCTTCATAAAGTGTGTTGCGGAGAATTGAACACAATACTGAGGCCTAACCAGTGTTTTATAAAGGTTTAGCATAACTTTCTTGCTTTTGTACTCTGTGCCTCTATTAATAAATCCCAAATGCCTTCTCAACTTATCTTGCCACCTTCAAAGATTTGTATATGTGCACCCCCAGGTCTCCCTATTCCTGCATCCCCTTTAAAATTGTACCATTTAGTTTATATTGCCTCTCCTCATTCTTCCTACCAAAATGTATCACTTCACTTCAATTAGATCACTCTTTAATCTTCTATATTCAGGGGAATCCAAGCCTAGTCTGTGTAACCTGTCCTCATAATTTAACCCTTTTAGCCCCAGTAACATTCTGGTGAATCTGTGCTGCACCCCCTCCAAGGCCAATATATCCTTCCCGAGGGGCAGTGCCCAGAGCTGAATGCAGTATCTCCAGATGGGGTCTAACCAGAGCTCTGTACAGCTGGACCATAACTTCCACCCCTTTATATTCCAGTCCCTTGAGATAAAAGCCAACATTCTATTAGCCTTTTAAATTATTTTTTGCACCTGTCCACCAGCTTTTAGTGATTTGTGTATATGGGCTCCTAAATCTCTCTGCTCATCCACAGTTTCTAACTTTCCACCATTTATAAAGTACACTGATCTATATTTCTTAGGTCCAAAGTGGATGACCTCACACTTCCCCACATTGAACTCCATTTGCCCCAGTTTTGCCCACTCACTTAATCTATCAATGTCCCTTTGCAGCTTTCTGCTTCCATCTACACTATTTACTGTGCCACCTAACTTAGTGTCATCAGCAAACTTCAGTATAAGGTTCTACACTCTTTCAATCAACTGGTTGATAAATGTACTGAAAAGATGCACCTGGTTCAGTGAGGTGCAGCAATGGTCAGGATCAGGTCAGGATCGACAGGTCAGGATCGACAGGTCAGGATCAGGTCAGGATCGACAGGTCAGGATCGACAGGTCAGGATCAGGTCAGGATCAGGTCAGGATCAGGTCAGGATCGACAGGTCAGGATCAGGTCAGGATCGACAGGTCAGGATCAGGTCAGGATCGATAGGTCAGGATCGGCAGGTCAGGATCGACAGGTCAGGATCGACAGGTCAGGATCAGGTCAGGATCAGGTCAGGATCAGGTCAGGATCGACAGGTCAGGATCAGGTCAGGATCAGGTCAGGATCGATAGGTCAGGATCGGCAGGTCAGGATCGACAGGTCAGGATCAGGTCAGGATCAGGTCAGGATCGACAGGTCAGGATCAGGTCAGGATCGACAGGTCAGGATCAGGTCAGGATCGACAGGTCAGGATCAGGTCAGGATCGACAGGTCAGGATCAGGTCAGGATCAGGTCAGGATCGACAGGTCAGGATCAGGTCAGGATCGACAGGTCAGGATCAGGTCAGGATCGACAGGTCAGGATCAGGTCAGGATCGACAGGTCACGATCAGGTCAGGATCAGGTCAGGATCAGGTCAGGATCAGGTCAGGATCGACAGGTCAGGATCAGGTCAGGATCGACAGGTCAGGATCAGGTCAGGATCGACAGGTCAGGATCGACAGGTCAGGATCAGGTCAGGATCGACAGGTCACGATCAGGTCAGGATCGACAGGTCAGGATCGACAGGTCAGGATCAGGTCAGGATCAGGTCAGGATCGACAGGTCAGGATCAGGTCAGGATCAGGTCAGGATCGGCAGGTCAGGATCGACAGGTCAGGATCAGGTCAGGATCAGGTCAGG
Organism: Heptranchias perlo; assembly: GCF_035084215.1. NCBI lineage: Eukaryota > Metazoa > Chordata > Chondrichthyes > Hexanchiformes > Hexanchidae > Heptranchias > Heptranchias perlo. The sequence goes on along the minus strand of NW_027139227.1, from coordinate 526,047 downwards.
ATCAGGTCAGGATCGACAGGTCAGGATCAGGTCAGGATCAGGTCAGGATCGACAGGTCAGGATCAGGTCAGGATCGACAGGTCAGGATCAGGTCAGGATCGACAGGTCAGGATCAGGTCAGGATCGACAGGTCACGATCAGGTCAGGATCAGGTCAGGATCAGGTCAGGATCGACAGGTCAGGATCGACAGGTCAGGATCAGGTCAAGATCAGGTCAGGATCAGGTCAGGATCGGCAGGTCAGGATCAGGTCAGGATCAGGTCAGGATAGACAGGTCAGGATCGACAGGTCAGGATCAGGTCAGGATCGACAGGTCAGGATCGACAGGTCAGTATCAGGTCAGGATCAGGTCAGGGTCGACAGATCAGGATCGACAGGTCAGGATCAGGTCAGGATCAGGTCAGGATCGGCAGGTCAGGATCAGGTCAGGATCAGGTCAGGATCGACAGGTCAGGATCAGGTCAGGATCGGCAGGTCAGGATCAGGTCAGGATCGGCAGGTCAGGATCAGGTCAGGATCAGGTCAGGATCGGCAGGTCAGGATCAGGTCAGGATCAGGTCAGGATCGGCAGGTCAGGATCAGGTCAGGATCAGGTCAGGATCGGCAGGTCAGGATCAGGTCAGGATCAGGTCAGGATCAGGTCAGGATCGACAGGTCAGGATCAGGTCAGGATCGACAGGTCAGGATCAGGTCAGGATCAGGTCAGGATCGACAGGTCAGGATCAGGTCAGGATCGACAGGTCACGATCAGGTCAGGATCGACAGGTCAGGATCGACAGGTCAGGATCAGATCAGGATCAGGTCAGGATCGGCAGGTCAGGATCGACAGGTCAGGATCAGATCAGGATCAGGTCAGGATCGGCAGGTCAGGATCGACAGGTCAGGATCAGGTCAGGATCAGGTCAGGATCGACAGGTCAGGATCAGGTCAGGATCAGGTCAGGATCGACAGGTCAGGATCGACAGGACAGGATCAGGTCAGGATCGACAGGTCACGATCAGGTCAGGATCAGGTCAGGATCAGGTCAGGATCAGGTCAGGATCGACAGGTCAGGATCGACAGGTCAGGATCAGGTCAGGATCGACAGGTCAGGATCGACAGGTCAGGATCGACAGGTCAGGATCGACAGGTCAGGATCAGGTCAGGATCGACAGGTCAGGAACAGGTCAGGATCAGGTCAAGATCGGCAGGTCAGGATCAGGTCAGGATCGGCAGGTCAGGATCAGGTCAGGATCAGGTCAGGATCAGGTCAGGATCGGCAGGTCAGGATCAGGTCAGGATCAGGTCAGGATCGGCAGGTCAGGATCAGGTCAGGATCAGGTCAGGATCGGCAGGTCAGGATTAGGTCAGGATCAGGTCAGGATCGGCAGGTCAGGATCAGGTCAGGATCAGGTCAGGATCAGGTCAGGATCAGGTCAGGATCGACAGGTCAGGATCAGGTCAGGATCGACAGGTCAGGATCAGGTCAGGATCAGGTCACGATCGACAGGTCAGGATCGGCAGGTCAGGATCGACAGGTCAGGATCGACAGGTCAGGATCGACAGGTCAGGATCAGATCAGGATCAGGTCAGGATCGGCAGGTCAGGATCGACAGGTCAGGATCAGGTCAGGATCAGGTCAGGATCGACAGGTCAGGATCAGGTCAGGATCGGCAGGTCAGGATCAGATCAGGATCAGGTCAGGATCAGGTCAGGATCGACAGGTCAGGATCGACAGGTCAGGATCGACAGGTCAGGATCAGGTCAGGATCAGGTCAGGATCAGGTCAGGATCGACAGGTCAGGATCAGGTCAGGATCGACAGGTCAGGATCAGGTCAGGATCGATAGGTCAGGATCGGCAGGTCAGGATCGACAGGTCAGGATCGACAGGTCAGGATCAGGTCAGGATCAGGTCAGGATCAGGTCAGGATCGACAGGTCAGGATCAGGTCAGGATCAGGTCAGGATCGATAGGTCAGGATCGGCAGGTCAGGATCGACAGGTCAGGATCAGGTCAGGATCGACAGGTCAGGATCAGGTCAGGATCAGGTCAGGATCGACAGGTCAGGATCAGGTCAGGATCGACAGGTCAGGATCAGGTCAGGATCGACAGGTCAGGATCAGGTCAGGATCGACAGGTCACGATCAGGTCAGGATCAGGTCAGGATCAGGTCAGGATCAGGTCAGGATCGACAGGTCAGGATCAGGTCAGGATCGACAGGTCAGGATCAGGTCAGGATCAGGTCAGGATCGACAGGTCAGGATCAGGTCAGGATCGACAGGTCACGATCAGGTCAGGATCGACAGGTCAGGATCGACAGGTCAGGATCAGGTCAGGATCAGGTCAGGATCGACAGGTCAGGATCAGGTCAGGATCAGGTCAGGATCGGCAGGTCAGGATCGACAGGTCAGGATCAGGTCAGGATCAGGTCAGGATCAGGTCAGGATCGACAGGTCAGGATCGACAGGTCAGGATCAGGTCAGGATCGACAGGTCAGGATCAGGTCAGGATCGACAGGTCAGGATCAGGTCAGGATCAGGTCAGGATCGACAGGTCAGGATCAGGTCAGGATCAGGTCAGGATCGACAGGTCAGGATCAGGTCAGGATCGACAGGTCAGGATCAGGTCAGGATCAGGTCAGGATCGACAGGTCAGGATCAGGTCAGGATCGACAGGTCACGATCAGGTCAGGATCAGGTCAGGATCAGGTCAGGATCGACAGGTCAGGATCGACAGGTCAGGATCAGGTCAAGATCAGGTCAGGATCAGGTCAGGATCGGCAGGTCAGCATCAGGTCAGGATCAGGTCAGGATAGACAGGTCAGGATCGACAGGTCTGGATCAGGTCAGGATCAGGTCAGGATCGACAGGTCAGGATCGACAGGTCAGGATCAGGTCAGGATCAGGTCAGGGTCGACAGATCAGGATCGACAGGTCAGGATCAGGTCAGGATCAGGTCAGGATCGACAGGTCAGGATCAGGTCAGGATCAGGTCAGGATCGGCAGGTCAGGATCAGGTCAGGATCGGCAGGTCAGGATCAGGTCAGGATCAGGTCAGGATCGGCAGGTCAGGATCAGGTCAGGATCAGGTCAGGATAGACAGGTCAGGATCGACAGGTCAGGATCAGGTCAGGATCAGGTCAGGATCGACAGGTCAGGATCGACAGGTCAGGATCAGGTCAGGATCAGGTCAGGATCGGCAGGTCAGGATCAGGTCAGGATCAGGTCAGGATCGGCAGGTCAGGATCAGGTCAGGATCAGGTCAGGATCAGGTCAGGATCAGGTCAGGATCGACAGGTCAGGATCAGGTCAGGATCGACAGGTCAGGATCAGGTCAGGATCAGGTCAGGATCGACAGGTCAGGATCGGCAGGTCAGGATCGACATGTCAGGATCGACAGGTCAGGATCGACAGGTCAGGATCAGATCAGGATCAGGTCAGGATCGGCAGGTCAGGATCGACAGGTCAGGATCAGGTCAGGATCAGGTCAGGATCGACAGGTCAGGATCAGGTCAGGATCGACAGGTCAGGATCGACAGGACAGGATCAGGTCAGGATCGACAGGTCACGATCAGGTCAGGATCAGGTCAGGATCAGGTCAGGATCAGGTCAGGATCGACAGGTCAGGATCGACAGGTCAGGATCAGGTCAGGATCAGGTCAGGATCGACAGGTCAGGATCGACAGGTCAGGATCGACAGGTCAGGATCAGGTCAGGATCAGGTCAGGATCGACAGGTCAGGAACAGGTCAGGATCAGGTCAAGATCAGGTCAGGATCAGGTCAGGATCGGCAGGTCAGGATCAGGTCAGGATCAGGTCAGGATCAGGTCAGGATCGGCAGGTCAGGATCAGGTCAGGATCAGGTCAGGATCGGCAGGTCAGGATCAGGTCAGGATCAGGTCAGGATCGGCAGGTCAGGATTAGGTCAGGATCAGGTCAGGATCGGCAGGTCAGGATCAGGTCAGGATCAGGTCAGGATCAGGTCAGGATCAGGTCAGGATCGACAGGTCAGGATCAGGTCAGGATCGACAGGTCAGGATCAGGTCAGGATCAGGTCAGGATCGACAGGTCAGTATCGGCAGGTCAGGATCGACAGGTCAGGATCGACAGGTCAGGATCGACAGGTCAGGATCAGATCAGGATCAGGTCAGGATCGGCAGGTCAGGATCGACAGGTCAGGATCAGGTCAGGATCAGGTCAGGATCGACAGGTCAGGATCAGGTCAGGATCGACAGGTCAGGATCGACAGGTCAGGATCGACAGGCCAGGATCGACAGGTCAGGATCAGGTCAGGATCAGGTCAGGATCGGCAGGTCAGGATCAGGTCAGGATCAGATCAGGATCAGATCAGGATCAGGTCAGGATCGACAGGTCAGGATCGACAGGTCAGGATCGACAGGTCAGGATCAGTTCAGGATCGGCTGGTCAGGATCAGGTCAGGATCAGGTCAGGATCAGGTCAGGATCGGCAGGTCAGGATCAGGTCAGGATCAGGTCAGGATCGGCAGGTGAGGATCAGGTCAGGATCAGGTCAGGATCAGGTCAGGATCGGCAGGTCAGGATCAGATCAGGATCAGGTCAGGATCAGGTCAGGATCAGGTCAGGATCAGGTCAGGATCGACAGGTCAGGATCAGGTCAGGGTCGGCAGGTCAGGATCAACAGGTCAGGATCGACAGGTCAGGATCGACAGATCAGGTCAGGATCAGGTCAGGATCTGCAGGTCAGGATCAGGTCAGGATCAGGTCAGGATCGACAGGTCAGGATCAGGTCAGGATCGACAGGTCAGGATCGACAGGTCAGGATCGACAGGTCAGGATCGACAGGCCAGGATCAGGTCAGGATCAGGTCAGGATCAGGTCAGGATCGGCAGGTCAGGATCAGGTCAGGATCGGAAGGTCAGGATCGGAAGGTCAGGATCGACAGGTCAGGATCAGGTCAGGATCAGGTCAGGATCGGCAGGTCAGGATCAGGTCAGGATCAGATCAGGATCAGGTCAGGATCAGGTCAGGATCGGAAGGTCAGGATCGGAAGGTCAGGATCAGGTCAGGATCGGAAGGTCAGGATCGATAGGTCAGGATCAGGTCAGGATCAGGTCAGGATCAGGTCAGGATCGGAAGGTCAGGATCGACAGGTCAGGATCGACAGGTCAGGATCAGGTCAGGAACGACAGGTCAGGATCGACAGGTCAGGATCAGGTCAGGATCGACAGGTCAGGATCAGGTCAGGATCGACAGGTCAGGATCGACAGGTCAGGATCGACAGGTCAGGATCAGGCCAGGATCGACAGGTCAGGATCGACAGGTCAGGATCAGGTCAGGATCAGGTCAGGATCAACAGGTCAGGATCAACAGGTCAGGATCGACAGGTCAGGATCGACAGGTCAGGATCAGGTCAGGATCGACAGGTCAGGATCGACAGGTCAGGATCGACAGGTCAGGATCGACAGGTCAGGATCAGGTCAGGATCGACAGGTCAGGATCGACAGGTCAGGATCAGGTCAGGATCAGGTCAGGATCGACAGGTCAGGTTCAGGTCAGGATCGGCAGGTCAGGATCAGGTCAGGTTCAGGTCAGGTTCAGGTCAGGATCGGCAGGTCAGGATCGACAGGTCAGGATCGACAGGTCAGGTTCAGGTCAGGATCGGCAGGTCAGGACCGACAGGTCAGGATCGACAGGTCAGGTTCAGGTCAGGATCGACAGGTCAGGATCGACAGGTCAGGATCGACAGGTCAGGATCAGATCTGGATCAGGTCAGGATCGACAGGTCAGGATCGACAGGTCAGGATCGACAGGTCAGGATCAGGTCAGGATCAGGTCAGGATCGACAGGTCAGGATCAGGTCAGGATCAGGTCAGGATCGACAGGTCAGGATCGGCAGGTCAGGATCGACAGGTCAGGATCAGGTCAGGATCGATAGGTCAGGATCGGCAGGTCAGGATCGACAGGTCAGGATCAGGTCAGGATCAGGTCAGGATCAGGTCAGGATCGACAGGTCAGGATCAGGTCAGGATCGACAGGTTAGGATCAGGTCAGGATCAGGTCAGGATCAGGTCAGGATCGACAGGTCAGGATCAGGTCAGGATCGACAGGTCAGGATCAGGTCAGGATCGACAGGTCAGGATCAGGTCAGGATCGACAGGTCAGGATCAGGTCAGGATCGACAGGTCAGGATCAGGTCAGGATCAGGTCAGGATCGACAGGTCAGGATCAGGTCAGGATCAGGTCAGGATCGACAGGTCAGGATCAGGTCAGGATCAGGTCAGGATCGACAGGTCAGGATCAGGTCAGGATCAGGTCAGGATCGACAGGTCAGGATCGACAGGTCAGGATCAGGTCAGGATCAGGTCAGGATCGACAGGTCAGGATCGACAGGTCAGGATCAGGTCAGGATCAGGTCAGGATCGACAGGTCAGGATCGACAGGTCAGGATCAGGTCAGGATCGACAGGTCAGGATCAGGTCAGGATCAGGTCAGGATCGGAGGTCAGGATCAGGTCAGGATCGGCAGGTCAGGATCGACAGGTCAGGATCAGGTCAGGATCAGGTCAGGATCGGCAGGTCAGGATCAGGTCAGGATCAGGTCAGGATCGGCAGGTCAGGATCGACAGGTCAGGATCGACAGGTCAGGATCAGGTCAGGATCGACAGGTCAGGATCGACAGGTCAGGATCAGGTCAGGATCGGCAGGTCAGGATCGACAGGTCAGGATCAGGTCAGGATCAGGTCAGGATCGGCAGGTCAGGATCAGGTCAGGATCGACAGGTCAGGATCGACAGGTCAGGATCGGCAGGTCAGGATCGACAGGTCAGGATCGACAGGTCAGGATCGACAGGTCATGATCGACAGGTCAGGATCGACAGGTCAGGATCAGATCAGGATCAGGTCAGGATTGGCAGGTCAGGATCGACAGGTCAGGATCAGGTCAGGATCGACAGGTCAGGATCGACAGGTCAGGATCAGGTCAGGATTGGCAGGTCAGGATCGACAGGTCAGGATCAGGTCAGGATCGACAGGTCAGGATCGACAGGTCAGGATCAGGTCAGGATCGACAGGCCTGGATCAGGTCAGGATCAGGTCAGGATCAGGTCAGGATCGGCAGGTCAGGATCAGGTCAGGATCAGATCAGGATCAGGTCAGGATCGACAGGTCAGGATCAGGTCAGGATCAGGTCAGGATCAGGTCAGGATCGGCAGGTCAGGATCAGGTCAGGATCAGATCAGGATCAGGTCAGGATCGACAGGTCAGGATCAGGTCAGGATCGGCAGGTCAGGATCAGGTCAGGATCAGGTCAGGATCGGCAGGTCAGGATCAGGTCAGGATCAGGTCAGGATCGGCAGGTCAGGATCAGGTCAGGATCAGGTCAGGATCGGCAGGTCAGGATCAGGTCAGGATCAGGTCGGGATCGGCAGGTCAGGATCGGCAGGTCAGGATCAGGTCAGGATCAGGTCAGGATCGGCAGGTCAGGATCAGGTCAGGATCAGGTCAGGATCAGGTCAGGATCGACAGGTCAGGATCAGGTCAGGATCGACAGGTCAGGATCGGCAGGTCAGGATCGACAGGTCAGGATCGACATGTCAGGATCAGATCAGGATCAGGTCAGGATTGGCAGGTCAGGATCGACAGGTCAGGATCAGGTCAGGATCGACAGGTCAGGATCGACAGGTCAGGATCAGGTCAGGATCGACAGGTCAGGATCGACAGGCCAGGATCAGGTCAGGATCAGGTCAGGATCAGGTCAGGATCGGCAGGTCAGGATCAGGTCAGGATCAGATCAGGATCAGGTCAGGATCGACAGGTCAGGATCAGGTCAGGATCAGGTCAGGATCAGGTCAGGATCGGCAGGTCAGGATCAGGTCAGGATCAGATCAGGATCAGGTCAGGATCGACAGGTCAGGATCGGCAGGTCAGGATCAGGTCAGGATCAGGTCAGGATCGGCAGGTCAGGATCAGGTCAGGATCAGGTCAGGATCGGCAGGTCAGGATCAGGTCAGGATCAGGTCAGGATCGGCAGGTCAGGATCAGGTCAGGATCAGGTCAGGATCGGCAGGTCAGGATCGGCAGGTCAGGATCAGGTCAGGATCAGGTCAGGATCAGGTCAGGATCAGGTCAGGATCGGCAGGTCAGGATCAGATCAGGATTAAGTCAGGATCAGGTCAGGATCGACAGGTCAGGATCAGGTCAGGATCGACAGGTCAGGATCAGGTCAGGATCGACAGGTCAGGATCAGGTCAGGATCAGGTCAGGATCGACAGGTCAGGATCGACAGGTCAGGATCGACAGGTCAGGATCGACAGGTCAGGATCAGGTCAGGGTCGGCAGGTCAGGATCGACAGGTCAGGATCGACAGGTCAGTATCGACAGATCAGGATCAGGTCAGGATCGGCAGGTCAGGATCAGGTCAGGATCAGGTCAGGATCAGGTCAGGATCTGCAGGTCAGGATCAGGTCAGGATCAGGTCAGGATCGACAGGTCAGGATCGACAGGTCAGGATCGACAGGTCAGGATCGACAGGCCAGGATCACGTCAGGATCGACAGGTCAGGATCGACAGGTCAGGATCGACAGGCCAGGATCAGGTCAGGATCAGGTCAGGATCAGGTCAGGATCGGCAGGTCAGGATCAGGTCAGGATCAGGTCAGGATCAGGTCAGGATCAGAAGGTCAGGATCGACAGGTCAGGATCAGGTCAGGATCAGGTCAGGATCAGGTCAGGATCGGCAGGTCAGGATCAGGTCAGGATCAGATCAGGATCAGGTCAGGATCAGGTCAGGATCGGAAGGTCAGGATCGGAAGGTCAGGCTCGGAAGGTCAGGATCAGGTCAGGATCAAGTCAGGATCGGAAGGTCAGGATCGACAGGTCAGGATCAGGTCAGGATCGACAGGTCAGGATCAGGTCAGGATCACGTCAGGATCGACAGGTCAGGATCGACAGGTCAGGATCAGGTCAGGATCGGCAGGTCAGGATCAGGTCAGGATCAGGTCAGGATCGGCAGGTCAGGATCAGGTCAGGATCAGGTCAGGATCGGCAGGTCAGGATCAGGTCAGGATCAGGTCAGGATCGGCAGGTCAGGATCAGGTCAGGATCGACAGGTCAGGATCGACAGGCCAGGATCAGGTCAGGATCAGGTCAGGATCAGGTCAGGATCGGCAGGTCAGGATCAGGTCAGGATCAGATCAGGATCAGGTCAGGATCGACAGGTCAGGATCAGGTCAGGATCAGGTCAGGATCAGGTCAGGATCGGCAGGTCAGGATCAGGTCAGGATCAGATCAGGATCAGGTCAGGATCGACAGGTCAGGATCGGCAGGTCAGGATCAGGTCAGGATCAGGTCAGGATCGGCAGGTCAGGATCAGGTCAGGATCAGGTCAGGATCGGCAGGTCAGGATCAGGTCAGGATCAGGTCAGGATCGGCAGGTCAGGATCAGGTCAGGATCAGGTCAGGATCGGCAGGTCAGGATCGGCAGGTCAGGATCAGGTCAGGATCAGGTCAGGATCAGGTCAGGATCAGGTCAGGATCGGCAGGTCAGGATCAGATCAGGATTAAGTCAGGATCAGGTCAGGATCGACAGGTCAGGATCAGGTCAGGATCGACAGGTCAGGATCAGGTCAGGATCGACAGGTCAGGATCAGGTCAGGATCAGGTCAGGATCGACAGGTCAGGATCGACAGGTCAGGATCGACAGGTCAGGATCGACAGGTCAGGATCAGGTCAGGGTCGGCAGGTCAGGATCGACAGGTCAGGATCGACAGGTCAGGATCGACAGGTCAGTATCGACAGATCAGGATCAGATCAGGATCAGGTCAGGATCAGGTCAGGATCGGCAGGTCAGGATCAGGTCAGGATCAGGTCAGGATCAGGTCAGGATCTGCAGGTCAGGATCAGGTCAGGATCAGGTCAGGATCGACAGGTCAGGATCGACAGGTCAGGATCGACAGGTCAGGATCGACAGGTCAGGATCAGGTCAGGATCAGGTCAGGATCAGGTCAGGATCAGAAGGTCAGGATCGACAAGTCAGGATCAGGTCAGGATCAGGTCAGGATCAGGTCAGGATCGGCAGGTCAGGATCAGGTCAGGATCAGGTCAGGATCAGGTCAGGATCAGAAGGTCAGGATCGACAAGTCAGGATCAGGTCAGGATCAGGTCAGGATCGGCAGGTCAGGATCAGGTCAGGATCAGATCAGGATCAGGTCAGGATCAGGTCAGGATCGGAAGGTCAGGATCGGAAGGTCAGGCTCGGAAGGTCAGGATCAGGTCAGGATCAAGTCAGGATCGGAAGGTCAGGATCGATAGGTCAGGATCACGTCAGGATCGACAGGTCAGGATCGACAGGTCAGGATCAGGTCAGGATCGGCAGGTCAGGATCAGGTCAGGATCAGGTCAGGATCGGCAGGTCAGGATCAGGTCAGGATCAGGTCAGGATCGGCAGGTCAGGATCAGGTCAGGATCAGGTCAGGATCGGCAGGTCAGGATCAGGTCAGGATCAGGTCAGGATCAGGTCAGGATCGGCAGGTCAGGATCGGCAGGTCAGGATCGGCAGGTCAGGATCAGGTCAGGATCGGCAGGTCAGGATCAGGTCAGGATCAGGTCAGGATCAGGTCAGGATCAGGTCAGGATCGGCAGGTCAGGATCAGATCAGGATCAGGTCAGGATCAGGTCAGGATCAGGTCAGGATCGACAGGTCAGGATCAGGTCAGGATCGACAGGTCAGGATCAGGTCAGGATCGACAGGTCAGGATCGACAGTTCAGGATCAGGTCAGGATCGACAGGTCAGGATCAGGTCAGGATCAGGTCAGGATCGACAGGTCAGGATCGACAGGTCAGGATCGACAGGTCAGGATCAGGTCAGGGTCGGCAGGTCAGGATCGACAGGTCAGGATCGACAGGTCAGGATAGACAGGTCAGTATCGACAGATCAGGATCAGATCAGGATCAGGTCAGGATCTGCAGGTCAGGATCAGGTCAGGATCAGGTCAGGATCGACAGGTCAGGATCAGGTCAGGATCGACAGGTCAGTATCGACAGGTCAGGATCGACAGGTCAGGATCGACAGGTCAGGATCGACAGTTCAGGATCGACAGGTCAGGATCGACAGGTCAGGATCGACAGGCCAGGATCAGGTCAGGATCAGGTCAGGATCGGCAGGTCAGGATCAGGTCAGGATCAGGTCAGGATCAGGTCAGGATCAGGTCAGGATCGGAAGGTCAGGATCGACAGGTCAGGATCAGGTCAGGATCGGCAGGTCAGGATCAGATCAGGATCAGGTCAGGATCAGGTCAGGATCGGAAGGTCAGGATCGGAAGGTCAGGATCGGAAGGTCAGGATCGGAAGGTCAGGATCAGGTCAGGATCAGGTCAGGATCGGAAGGTCAGGATCGATAGGTCAGGATCACGTCAGGATCGACAGGTCAGGATCGACAGGTCAGGATCGACAGGTCAGGATCGACAGGTCAGGATCGACAGGTCAGGATCAGGTCAGGATCGACAGGTCAGGATCGACAGGTCAGGATCGACAGGTCAGGATCGACAGGTCAGGATCAGGTCAGGATCGGCAGGTCAGGATCAGATCAGGATCAGGTCAGGATCAGGTCAGGATCGGAAGGTCAGGATCGGAAGGTCAGGATCGGAAGGTCAGGATCGGAAGGTCAGGATCAGGTCAGGATCAGGTCAGGATCGGAAGGTCAGGATCGATAGGTCAGGATCACGTCAGGATCGACAGGTCAGGATCGACAGGTCAGGATCGACAGGTCAGGATCAGGTCAGGATCGACAGGTCAGGATCGACAGGTCAGGATCAGGTCAGGATCGACAGGTCAGGATCGACAGGTCAGGATCGACAGGTCAGGATCGACAGGTCAGGATCGACAGGCCAGGATCAGGTCAGGATCGACAGGTCAGGATCAGGTCAGGATCAGGTCAGGATCGACAGGTCAGGATCGACAGGCCAGGATCAGGTCAGGATCGACAGGTCAGGATCAGGTCAGGATCGACAGGTCAGGATCAGGTCAGGATCGACAGGTCACGATCAGGTCAGGATCAGGTCAGGATCGACAGGTCAGGATCGACAGGTCAGGATCAGGTCAGGATCAGGTCAGGATCAGGTCAGGATCGACAGGTCAGGATCGACAGGTCAGGATCAGGTCAGGATCAGGTCAGGATCAGGTCAGGATCGACAGGTCAGGATCAGGTCAGGATCAGGTCAGGATCGGCAGGTCAGGATCATGTCAGGATCGGCAGGTCAGGATCAGGTCAGGATCAGGTCAGGATCAGGTCAGGATCGGCAGGTCAGGATCAGGTCAGGATCGGCAGGTCAGGATCAGGTCAGGATCAGGTCAGGATCAGGTCAGGATCAGGTCAGGATCGACAGGTCAGGATCGACAGGTCAGGATCAGGTCAGGATCAGGTCAGGATCAGGTCAGGATCGGCAGGTCAGGATCGACAGGTCAGGATCAGGTCAGGATCAGGTCAGGATCGGCAGGTCAGGATCGACAGGTCAGGATCGACAGGTCGGGATCAGGTCAGGATCGACAGGTCAGGATCGACAGGCCAGGATCAGGTCAGGATCAGGTCAGGATCAGGTCAGGATCGGCAGGTCAGGATCAGGTCAGGATCAGATCAGGATCAGGTCAGGATCGACAGGTCAGGATCAGGTCAGGATCAGGTCAGGATCGGCAGGTCAGGATCGGCAGGTCAGGATCAGGTCAGGATCAGGTCAGGATCAGGTCAGGATCGGCAGGTCAGGATCAGGTCAGGATCGGCAGGTCAGGATCGGCAGGTCAGGATCAGGTCAGGATCGGCAGGTCAGGATCAGGTCAGGATCAGGTCAGGATCGGCAGGTCAGGATCAGGTCAGGATCAGGTCAGGATCAGGTCAGGATCGGCAGGTCAGGATCAGGTCAGGATCAGGTCAGGATCAGGTCAGGATCAGATCAGGATCAGGTCAGGATCAGGTCAGGATCAGGTCAGTATCGACAGGTCAGGATCGACAGGTCAGGATCAGGTCAGGATCAGGTCAGGATCAGGTCAGGATCGGCAGGTCAGGATCAGGTCAGGATCAGGTCAGGATCAGGTCAGGATCGACAGGTCAGGATCGACAGGTCAGGATCAGGTCAGGATCGACAGGTCAGGATCGACAGATCAGAATCAGATCAGGATCAGGTCAGGATCTGCAGGTCAGGATCAGGTCAGGATCGGCAGGTCAGGATCAGGTCAGGATCAGGTCAGGATCAGGTCAGGATCGACAGGTCAGGATCGACAGGTCAGGATCAGGTCAGGATCGACAGGTCAGGATCGACAGATCAGAATCAGATCAGGATCAGGTCAGGATCTGCAGGTCAGGATCAGGTCAGGATCGACAGGTCAGGATCAGGTCAGGATCGACAGGTCAGGATCGACAGGTCAGGATCGACAGGTCAGGATCAGGTCAGGATCAGGTCAGGATCGGAAGGTCAGCATCGACAGGTCAGGATCAGGTCAGGATCAGGTCAGGATCAGGTCAGGATCGGCAGGTCAGGATCAGGTCAGGATCAGGTCAGGATCAGGTCAGGATCAGGTCAGGATCGGCAGGTCAGGATCAGGTCAGGATCAGGTCAGGATCAGGTCAGGATCAGGTCAGGATCAGGTCAGTATCGACAGGTCAGGATCGACAGGTCAGGATCAGGTCAGGATCAGGTCAGGATCGGCAGGTCAGGATCAGGTCAGGATCAGGTCAGGATCAGGTCAGGATCGACAGGTCAGGATCGACAGGTCAGGATCGACAGGTCAGGATCAGGTCAGGATCGACAGGTCAGGATCGACAGATCAGAATCAGATCAGGATCAGGTCAGGATCTGCAGGTCAGGATCAGGTCAGGATCGACAGGTCAGGATCAGGTCAGGATCGACAGGTCAGGATCGACAGGTCAGGATCGACAGGTCAGGATCGACAGGCCAGGATCAGGTCAGGATCGGAAGGTCAGCATCGACAGGTCAGGATCAGGTCAGGATCAGGTCAGGATCAGGTCAGGATCGGCAGGTCAGGATCAGGTCAGGATCAGATCAGGATCAGGTCAGGATCGGAAGGTCAGGATCGGAAGGTCAGGATCGGAAGGTCAGGATCAGGTCAGGATCGGAAGGTCAGGATCAGGTCAGGATCAGGTCAGGATCGACAGATCAGGATCGACAGGTCAGGATCTGGTCAGGATCAGGTCAGGATCGGAAGGTCAGGATCAGGTCAGGATCAGGTCAGGATCGATAGGTCAGGATCAGATCAGGATCGACAGGTCAGGATCGACAGGTCAGGATCAGGTCAGGATCAGGCCAGGATCAGGTCAGGATCGACAGGTCAGGATCGACAGGTCAGGATCAGGTCAGGATCAGGTCAGGATCAGGTCAGGATCAACAGGTCAGGATCAGGTCAGGATCAGGTCCGGATCGACAGGTCAGGATCGACAGGTCAGGATCGACAGGTCAGGATCGAGAGGTCAGGATCAGGTCAGGATCAGGTCAGGATCGACAGGTCAGGATCAGGTCAGGATCGACAGGTCAGGATCAGGTCAGGATCGGCAGGTCAGGATCAGGTCAGGTTAACCTCAGGTTCAGCTCAGGATCGGCAGGTCAGGATCGACAGGTCAGGATCGACAGGTCAGTTTCAGGTCAGGATCGGCAGGTCAGGACCGACAGGTCAGGATCGACAGGTCAGGATCAGGTCAGGATCAGATCAGGATCAGGTCAGGATCGACAGGTCAGGATCGACAGGTCAGGATCAGGTCAGGATCAGGTCAGGATCGACAGGTCAGGATCAGGTCAGGATCAGGTCAGGATCAGGTCAGGATCGACAGGTCAGGATCAGGTCAGGATCAGGTCAGGATCGATAGGTCAGGATCGGCAGGTCAGGATCAGGTCAGGATCAGGTCAGGATCAGGTCAGGATCGACAGGTCAGGATCAGGTCAGGATCAGGTCAGGATCGATAGGTCAGGATCGGCAGGTCAGGATCAGGTCAGGATCAGGTCAGGATCGACAGGTCAGGATCAGGTCAGGATCGACAGGTCAGGATCAGGTCAGGATCAGGTCAGGATCGATAGGTCAGGATCGACAGGTCAGGATCGACAGGTCAGTATCAGGTCAGGATCAGGTCAGGATCGACAGGTCAGGATCAGGTCAGGATCAGGTCAGGATCAGGTCAGGATCAGGTCAGGATCGACAGGTCAGGATCAGGTCAGGATCGACAGGTCAGGATCAGGTCAGGATCAGGTCAGGATCAGGTCAGGATCGACAGGTCAGGATCAGGTCAGGATCGACAGGTCACGATCAGGTCAGGATCAGGTCAGGATCAGGTCAGGATCGACAGGTCAGGATCAGGTCAGGATCAGGTCAGGATCAGGTCAGGATCGACAGGTCAGGATCAGGTCAGGATCAGGTCAGGATCGACAGGTCAGGATCAGGTCAGGATCGACAGGTCAGGATCAGGTCAGGATCAGGTCAGGATCAGGTCAGGATCGACAGGTCAGGATCAGGTCAGGATCGACAGGTCACGATCAGGTCAGGATCAGGTCAGGATCAGGTCAGGATCGACAGGTCAGGATCGACAGGTCAGGATCAGGTCAGGATCAGGTCAGGATCGACAGGTCAGGATCGACAGGTCAGGATCAGGTCAGGATCAGGTCAGGATCGACAGGTCAGGATCGACAGGTCAGGATCGACAGGTCAGGATCAGGTCAGGATCAGGTCAGGATCGACAGGTCAGGATCAGGTCAGGATCGACAGGTCACGATCAGGTCAGGATCAGGTCAGGATCAGGTCAGGATCGACAGGTCAGGATCGACAGGTCAGGATCAGGTCAGGATCAGGTCAGGATCGACAGGTCAGGATCGACAGGTCAGGATCAGGTCAGGATCAGGTCAGGATCGACAGGTCAGGATCGGCAGGTCAGGATCAGGTCAGGATCGGCAGGTCAGGATCAGGTCAGGATCGGCAGGTCAGGATCAGGTCAGTATTGACAGGTCAGGATCAGGTCAGGATCGACAGGTCAGGATCAGGTCAGGATCGACAGGTCAGGATCGACAGGTCAGGATCGACATGTCAGGATCGACAGGTCAGGATCGACAGGTCAGGATCGACAGGTCAGGATCGACAGGTCAGGATCAGGTCAGGATCGGCAGGTCAGGATCGGCAGGTCAGGATCGACAGGTCAGGATCAGGTCAGGATCAGGTCAGGATCGACAGGTCAGGATCGACAGGTCAGGATCAGGTCAGGATCAGGTCAGGATCGGCAGGTCAGGATCAGGTCAGGATCAGATCAGGATCAGGTCAGGATCGACAGGTCAGGATCGACAGGTCAGGATCAGGTCAGGATCAGGTCAGGATCAGGTCAGGATCAGGTCAGGATTGGCAGGTCAGGATCAGGTCAGGATCAGATCAGGATCAGGTCAGGATCGGAAGGTCAGGATCGACAGGTCAGGATCGACAGGTCATGATCGACAGGTCAGGATCGACAGGTCAGGATCGACAGGTCAGGATCGACAGGTCAGGATCAGGTCAGGATCAGGTCAGGATCAGGTCAGGATCGGCAGGTCAGGATCAGGTCAGGATCAGATCAGGATCAGGTCAGGATCGGAAGGTCAGGATCGACAGGTCAGGATCAGGTCAGGATCGACAGGTCAGGATCGACAGGTCAGGATCAGGTCAGGATCGACAGGTCACGATCAGGTCAGGATCAGGTCAGGATCAGGTCAGGATCGACAGGTCAGGATCGACAGGTCAGGATCAGGTCAGGATCAGGTCAGGATCAGGTCACGATCAGGTCAGGATCAGGTCAGGATCGACAGGTCAGGATCGATAGGTCAGGATCAGGTCAGGATCGACAGGTCAGGATCGACAGGTCAGGATCAGGTCAGGATCGACAGGTCAGGATCGACAGGTCAGGATCAGGTCAGGATCAGGTCAGGATCGACAGGTCAGGATCGACAGGTCAGGATCAGGTCAGGATCAGGTCAGGATCAGGTCAGGATCGACAGGTCAGGATCAGGTCAGGATCAGGTCAGGATCGGCAGGTCAGGATCGGGTCAGGATCAGGTCAGGATCGGCAGGTCAGGATCAGGTCAGGATCAGGTCAGGATTGGCAGGTCAGGATCAGGTCAGGATCAGGTCAGGATCAGGTCAGGATCGACAGGTCAGGATCAGGTCAGGATCGACAGGTCAGGATCAGGTCAGGATCAGGTCAGGATCGACAGGTCAGGATCGGCAGGTCAGGATCGACAGGTCAGGATCGACATGTCAGGATCGACAGGTCAGGATCGACAGGTCAGGATCGACAGGTCAGGATCAGATCAGGATCAGGTCAGGATCGGCAGGTCAGGATCGACAGGTCAGGATCAGGTCAGGATCAGGTCAGGATCGACAGGTCAGGATCAGGTCAGGATCAGGTCAGGATCAGGTCAGGATCGATAGGTCAGGATCGGCAGGTCAGGATCAGGTCAGGATCAGGTCAGGATCGACAGGTCAGGATCAGGTCAGGATCGACAGGTCAGGATCGACAGGTCAGTATCAGGTCAGGATCAGGTCAGGATCGACAGGTCAGGATCAGGTCAGGATCAGGTCAGGATCAGGTCAGGATCAGGTCAGGATCGACAGGTCAGGATCAGGTCAGGATCGACAGGTCAGGATCAGGTCAGGATCAGGTCAGGATCAGGTCAGGATCGACAGGTCAGGATCAGGTCAGGATCGACAGGTCACGATCAGGTCAGGATCAGGTCAGGATCAGGTCAGGATCGACAGGTCAGGATCAGGTCAGGATCAGGTCAGGATCAGGTCAGGATCGACAGGTCAGGATCAGGTCAGGATCAGGTCAGGATCGACAGGTCAGGATCAGGTCAGGATCGACAGGTCAGGATCAGGTCAGGATCAGGTCAGGATCGACAGGTCAGGATCAGGTCAGGATCGACAGGTCACGATCAGGTCAGGATCAGGTCAGGATCAGGTCAGGATCGACAGGTCAGGATCGACAGGTCAGGATCAGGTCAGGATCAGGTCAGGATCGACAGGTCAGGATCAGGTCAGGATCAGGTCAGGATCGACAGGTCAGGATCGGCAGGTCAGGATCAGGTCAGGATCGGCAGGTCAGGATCAGGTCAGGATCGGCAGGTCAGGATCAGGTCAGTATTGACAGGTCAGGATCAGGTCAGGATCGACAGGTCAGGATCAGGTCAGGATCGACAGGTCAGGATCGACAGGTCAGGATCGACATGTCAGGATCGACAGGTCAGGATCGACAGGTCAGGATCGACAGGTCAGGATCGACAGGTCAGGATCAGGTCAGGATCGGCAGGTCAGGATCGGCAGGTCAGGATCGACAGGTCAGGATCAGGTCAGGATCAGGTCAGGATCGACAGGTCAGGATCGACAGGTCAGGATCAGGTCAGGATCAGGTCAGGATCGGCAGGTCAGGATCAGGTCAGGATCGACAGGTCAGGATCGACAGGTCAGGATCAGGTCAGGATCAGGTCAGGATCAGGTCAGGATTGGCAGGTCAGGATCAGGTCAGGATCAGATCAGGATCAGGTCAGGATCGGAAGGTCAGGATCGACAGGTCAGGATCGACAGGTCATGATCGACAGGTCAGGATCGACAGGTCAGGATCGACAGGTCAGGATCGACAGGTCAGGATCAGGTCAGGATCAGGTCAGGATCAGGTCAGGATCGGCAGGTCAGGATCAGGTCAGGATCAGATCAGGATCAGGTCAGGATCGGAAGGTCAGGATCGACAGGTCAGGATCAGGTCAGGATCGACAGGTCAGGATCGACAGGTCAGGATCAGGTCAGGATCAGGTCAGGATCGACAGGTCACGATCAGGTCAGGATCAGGTCAGGATCAGGTCAGGATCGACAGGTCAGGATCGACAGGTCAGGATCAGGTCAGGATCAGGTCAGGATCGACAGGTCACGATCAGGTCAGGATCAGGTCAGGATCAGGTCAGGATCGACAGGTCAGGATCGATAGGTCAGGATCAGGTCAGGATCGACAGGTCAGGATCGACAGGTCAGGATCAGGTCAGGATCGACAGGTCAGGATCGACAGGTCAGGATCAGGTCAGGATCAGGTCAGGATCGACAGGTCAGGATCGACAGGTCAGGATCAGGTCAGGATCAGGTCAGGATCAGGTCAGGATCGACAGGTCAGGATCAGGTCAGGATCAGGTCAGGATCAGGTCAGGATCGGCAGGTCAGGATCGGGTCAGGATCAGGTCAGGATCGGCAGGTCAGGATCAGGTCAGGATCAGGTCAGGATCGGCAGGTCAGGATCAGGTCAGGATCAGGTCAGGATCAGGTCAGGATCGACAGGTCAGGATCAGGTCAGGATCGACAGGTCAGGATCAGGTCAGGATCAGGTCAGGATCGACAGGTCAGGATCGGCAGGTCAGGATCGACAGGTCAGGATCGACATGTCAGGATCGACAGGTCAGGATCGACAGGTCAGGATCGACAGGTCAGGATCAGGTCAGGATCGACAGGTCAGGATCGACAGGTCAGGATCAGGTCAGGATCAGGTCAGGATCGACAGGTCAGGATCGACAGGTCAGGATCAGGTCAGGATCAGGTCAGGATCAGGTCAGGATCGACAGGTCAGGATCAGGTCAGGATCAGGTCAGGATCAGGTCAGGATCGGCAGGTCAGGATCGGGTCAGGATCAGGTCAGGATCGGCAGGTCAGGATCAGGTCAGGATCAGGTCAGGATCGGCAGGTCAGGATCAGGTCAGGATCAGGTCAGGATCAGGTCAGGATCGACAGGTCAGGATCAGGTCAGGATCGACAGGTCAGGATCAGGTCAGGATCAGGTCAGGATCGACAGGTCAGGATCGGCAGGTCAGGATCGACAGGTCAGGATCGACATGTCAGGATCGACAGGTCAGGATCGACAGGTCAGGATCGACAGGTCAGGATCAGATCAGGATCAGGTCAGGATCGGCAGGTCAGGATCGACAGGTCAGGATCAGGTCAGGATCGACAGGTCAGGATCAGGTCAGGATCGACAGATCAGGATCGACAGGTCAGGATCGACAGGTCAGGATCGACAGGCCAGGATCAGGTCAGGATCAGGTCAGGATCAGGTCAGGATCGGCAGGTCAGGATCAGGTCAGGATCGACAGGTCAGGATCGACAGGTCAGGATCAGGTCAGGATCGACAGGTCAGGATCGGCAGGTCAGGATCAGGTCAGGATCGGCAGGTCAGGATCAGGTCAGGATCGGAAGGTCAGGATCGACAGGTCAGGATCGACAGGTCAGGATCGACAGGTCAGGATCGACAGGTCAGGATCAGGTCAGGATCAGGTCAGGATCGACAGGTCAGGATCAGGTCAGGATCGGCAGGTCAGGATCAGGTCAGGATCAGGTCAGGATCGGCAGGTCAGGATCAGGTCAGGATCAGGTCAGGATCAGGTCAGGATCGGCAGGTCAGGATCAGGTCAGGATCGGCAGGTCAGGATCAGGTCAGGATCAGGTCAGGATCGGCAGGTCAGGATCAGGTCAGGATCAGGTCAGGATCGGCAGGTCAGGATCAGGTCAGGATCAGGTCAGGATCGGCAGGTCAGGATCAGGTCAGGATCAGGTCAGGATCGGCAGGTCAGGATCAGATCAGGATCAGGTCAGGATCAGGTCAGGATCGACAGGTCAGGATCAGGTCAGGATCGACAGGTCAGGATCAGGTCAGGATCGACAGGTCAGGATCAGGTCAGGATTAGGTCAGGATCAGGTCAGGGTCAGCAGGTCAGGATCGACAGGTCAGGATCGACAGGTCAGGAACAGGTCAGGATCAGGTCAGGGTCGGCAGGTCAGGATCGACAGGTCAGGATCGACAGGTCAGGATCGACAGATCAGGATCAGATCAGGATCAGGTCAGGATCTGCAGGTCAGGATCAGGTCAGGATCAGGTCAGGATCGACAGGTCAGGATCAGGTCAGGATCGACAGGTCAGGATCGACAGGTCAGGATCGACAGGTCAGGATCGACAGGCCAGGATCAGGTCAGGATCAGGTCAGGATCAGGTCAGGATCGGCAGGTCAGGATCAGGTCAGGATCGGAAGGTCAGGATCGACAGGTCAGGATCAGGTCAGGATCAGGTCAGGATCAGGTCAGGATCGGCAGGTCAGGATCAGGTCAGGATCAGGTCAGGATCGGAAGGTCAGGATCGGAAGGTCAGGATCGGCAGGTCAGGATCAGGTCAGGATCAGGTCAGGATCAGGTCAGGATCAGGTCAGGATCGACAGGTCAGGATCGACAGGTCAGGATCGACAGGTCAGGATCAGGTCAGGATCGACAGGTCAGGATCGACAGGTCAGGATCGACAGGTCAGGATCGACAGGTCAGGATCCACAGGTCAGGATCGACAGGTCAGGATCGACAGGTCAGGATCCACAGGTCAGGATCAGGTCAGGATCGACAGGTCAGGATCGACAGGTCAGGATCGACAGGTCAGGATCAGGTCAGGATCGACAGGTCAGGATCGACAGGTCAGGATCGACAGGTCAGGATCAGGTCAGGATCGACAGGTCAGGATCGACAGGTCAGGATCGACAGGTCAGGATCAGGTCAGGATCGACAGGTGAGGATCAGGTCAGGATCGACAGGTCAGGTTCAGGTCAGGATCGGCAGGTCAGGATCAGGTCAGGATCGGCAGGTCAGGATCGACAGGTCAGGTTCAGGTCAGGATCGACAGGTCAGGATCGACAGGTCAGGATCGACAGGTCAGGATCAGGTCAGGATCAGCTCAGGATCAGGTCAGGATCGACAGGTCAGGATCAGGTCAGGATCGGCAGGTCAGGATCAGGTCAGGATCAGGTCAGGATCGGCAGGTCAGGATCAGATCAGGATCAGGTCAGGATCGGCAGGTCAGGATCAGATCAGGATCAGGTCAGGATCGGCAGGTCAGGATCGACAGGTCAGAATCAGGTCAGGATCGACAGGTCAGGATCGACAGGTCAGGATCGACAGGTCAGGATCGACAGGTCAGGATCGACAGGTCAGGATCGACAGGCCAGGATCAGGTCAGGATCAGGTCAGGATCGGCAGGTCAGGATCAGGTCAGGATCAGATCAGGATCGACAGGTCAGGATCGACAGGTCAGGATCGACAGGTCAGGATCAGGTCAGGATCAGGTCAGGATCAGGTCAGGATCAGGTCAGGATCGGCAGGTCAGGATCAGGTCAGGATCAGATCAGGATCAGGTCAGGATCGACAGGTCAGGATCGACAGGTCAGGATCAGGTCAGGATCAGGTCAGGATCAGGTCAGGATCGGCAGGTCAGGATCAGGTCAGGATCGGAAGGTCAGGATCGACAGGTCAGGATCGACAGGTCAGGATCGACAGGTCAGGATCAGGTCAGGATCAGGTCAGGATCGGCAGGTCAGGATCAGGTCAGGATCGGCAGGTCAGGATCAGGTCAGGATCAGGTCAGGATCGGCAGGTCAGGATCAGGTCAGGATCGGCAGGTCAGGATCAGGTCAGGATCGGCAGGTCAGGATCAGGTCAGGATCAGGTCAGGATCAGGTCAGGATCGGCAGGTCAGGATCAGGTCAGGATCAGGTCAGGATCGGCAGGTCAGGATCAGGTCAGGATCAGGTCAGGATCGGCAGGTCAGGATCAGATCAGGATCAGGTCAGGATCAGGTCAGGATCAGGTCAGGATCGACAGGTCAGGATCGACAGGTCAGGATCAGGTCAGGATCGACAGGTCAGGATCAGGTCAGGATCAGGTCAGGATCGACAGGTCAGGATCAGGTCAGGATCAGGTCAGGATCAGGTCAGGATCGACAGGTCAGGATCGACAGGTCAGGATCAGGTCAGGATCAGGTCAGGGTCGGCAGGTCAGGATCGGCAGGTCAGGATCGGCAGGTCAGGATCGACAGGTCAGGATCGACAGATCAGGATCAGATCAGGATCAGGTCAGGATCTGCAGGTCAGGATCAGATCAGGATCAGGTCAGGATCTGCAGGTCAGGATCAGGTCAGGATCAGGTCAGGATCGACAGGTCAGAATCAGGTCAGGATCGACAGGTCAGGATCGACAGGTCAGGATCGACAGGTCAGGATCAGGTCAGGATCAGGTCAGGATCGGCAGGTCAGGATCAGGTCAGGATCAGGTCAGGATCGACAGGTCAGAATCAGGTCAGGATCGACAGGTCAGGATCGACAGGTCAGGATCAGGTCAGGATCAGGTCAGGATCAGGTCAGGATCGGCAGGTCAGGATCAGGTCAGGATCAGGTCAGGATCGGAAGGTCAGGATCGACAGGTCAGGATCAGGTCAGGATCAGGTCAGGATCAGGTCAGGATCAGGTCAGGATCGGCAGGTCAGGATCAGGTCAGGATCAGATCAGGATCAGGTCAGGATCAGGTCAGGATCGGAAGGTCAGGATCGGAAGGTCAGGATCAGGTCAGGATCGACAGGTCAGGATCAGGCCAGGATCGACAGGTCAGGATCAGGCCAGGATCAGGTCAGGATCGACAGGTCAGGATCGACAGGTCAGGATCGACAGGTCAGGATCGACAGGTCAGGATCGACAGGTCAGGATCAGGTCAGGATCGACAGGTCAGGATCAGGTCAGGATCGACAGGTCAGGTTCAGGTCAGGATCGGCAGGTCAGGATCAGGTCAGGTTCAGGTCAGGTTCAGGTCAGGATCGGCAGGTCAGGATCGACAGGTCAGGTTCAGGTCAGGATCGACAGGTCAGGATCGAAAGGTCAGGATCAGGTCAGGATCAGATCAGGATCAGGTCAGGATCGACAGGTCAGGATCAGGTCAGGATCAGGTCAGGATCGACAGGTCAGGATCGAAAGGTCAGGATCAGGTCAGGATCAGATCAGGATCAGGTCAGGATCGACAGGTCAGGATCAGGTCAGGATCAGGTCAGGATCGGCAGGTCAGGATCAGGTCAGGATCAGGTCAGGATCGGCAGGTCAGGATCAGATCAGGATCAGGTCAGGATCGGCAGGTCAGGATCAGATCAGGATCAGGTCAGGATCGGCAGGTCAGGATCAGGTCAGGATCAGGTCAGGATCGGCAGGTCAGGATCAGATCAGGATCAGGTCAGGATCGGCAGGTCAGGCGTTCCTGACACAGAAAAGGCTGGAGTTAGAATCATAGAAAGGTTATGCATACAGTTATGCTGAGAGGAGCCGAGCGGAGCGGAGGGAGCGTCCGATAAAAGGCGGGATTTCAGAGCGTTGAGAGGAGCCGAGCCGAGCGGAGGGAGCGTCCGATAAAAGGCGGGATTTCAGAGCGTTGAGAGGAGCCGAGCCGAGCGGAGGGAGCGTCCGATAAAAGGCGGGATTTCAGAGCGCTGAGAGGAGCCGAGCCGAGCGGAGGGAGCGTCCGATAAAAGGCGGGATTTCAGAGCGCTGAGTGCAGCTGAGAGGAGCCGAGCCGAGCGGAGGGAGCGTCCGATAAAAGGCGGGATTTCAGAGCGCTGAGAGGAGCCGAGCCGAGCGGAGGGAGCGTCCGATAAAAGGCGGGATTTCAGAGCGCTGAGAACAGCTGAGAGGAGCCGAGCCGAGCGGAGGGAGCGTCCGATAAAAGGCGGGATTTCAGAGCGCTGAGAGGAGCCGAGCCGAGCGGAGGGAGCGTCCGATAAAAGGCGGGATTTCAGAGCGCTGAGAACAGCTGAGAGGAGCCGAGCCGAGCGGAGGGAGCGTCCGATAAAAGGCGGGATTTCAGAGCGCTGAGAACAGCTGAGAGGAGCCGAGCGGAGGGAGCGTCCGATAAAAGGCGGGATTTCAGAGCGCTGAGAGGAGCCGAGCCGAGCGGAGGGAGCGTCCGATAAAAGGCGGGATTTCAGAGCGCTGAGAACAGCTGAGAGGAGCCGAGCCGAGCGGAGCTGCGACCGAGTTCGAAGTGACGTCAGGAATCAGATCGGGACGCGACACAGGGGAGGCACCTGATTGGTGAGTAGGTTCAGGTGAGTATTTCTCCTTATCTACAGTAACTGAAGTAAAAGGAAAGGGAAGGTCTGCAGGTCTTATAGGAAGTAGCGTTTATTTTTTAGTGAATCAAGGTCCCTAGTGTAGTTAACATTCTCTAAATTGAGAACAATTTAAAGGAGTGAACTCCTTAAAGGGAGTGGTAAGTAGTTTCTCTTTCCTTTTTTTTTCTCTTGACATTGTAGTTGTTCTTAAGCTAATTTAAGGGTTAAGTCATGGCAGGAGATCCCAGCGCCGTGTCATGTTCCTCTTGTGGGATGTGGGAATTCAGGGCTCCTTCCTGTATCCCTGATTCCTTCACCTGCGGGAAGTGTGTCCAGCTGCAGCTATTGTTTGACCGCTTGACGGCTCTGGAGCTGCGGATGGACTCACTTTGGAGCATCCGCGATGCTGAGAAAGTCGTGGATAGCACGTTCAGTGAGTTGGTCACACCGCAGATAAAAATTACTGAGGGAGATAGTGAATGGGTGACCAACAGACAGAGGAAGAGTAGGAAGGCAGTGCAGGGGTCCCCTGCGGTCATCTCCCTCCAAAACAGGTATACCGTTTTGGATACTGTTGGGGGAGATGGCTCACCAGGGGAAGGTGGCAGTGGCCAGGTTCATGGCACCGTGGCTGGCTCTGCTGCACAGGAGGGCAGGAAAAAGAGTGGCAGAGCTATAGTGATAGGGGACTCGATTGTAAGGGGAATAGACAGGCGTTTCTGCGGACGCAACCGAGACTCCAGGATGGTATGTTGCCTCCCTGGTGCAAGGGTCAGGGATGTCTCGGAGCGGCTGCAGGACATTCTGGAGGGGGAGGGTGAACAGCCAGTTGTCGTGGTGCATATAGGCACCAACGATATAGGTAAAAAACAGGATGAGGTCCTACAAGCTGAATTTAGGGAGTTAGGAGTTAAACTAAAGAGTAGGACCTCAAAGGTAGTAATCTCAGGATTGCTACCAGTGCCACGGGTTAGTCAGAGTAGGAATGACAGGATAGCTAGGATGAATACGTGGCTTGAGAGATGGTGCAAGCTGGAGGGATTCAAATTCCTGGGCCATTGGAACCGGTTCTGGGGGAGGTGGGACCAGTACAAATTGGACGGTCTGCATCTGGACAGGACTGGAACCAATGTCCTAGGGGGAGTGTTTGCCAGTGCTGTTGGGCAGGGGGATGGGAACCGATGCAGGAAGTCAGTGGGAAATAAAGTGGTGACAGAAACAAAAGGCAGTAAGGGAGAGTGTACAGAACATGACCGGACAGATGGTCTGAGAAAGCAGAGCAAAGACCAAGGGAAGTCTAGATTAAACTGCATTTATTTCAATGCAAGAAGTCTGATGGGCAAGGCAGATGAACTCAGGGCATGGATGGGTACATGGGACTGGGATGTTATAGCTATTACTGAAACATGGCTAAGGGAGGGGCAGGACTGGCAGCTCAATGTTCCAGGGTACAGATGCTATAGGAAAGATAGAGCAGGAGGTAAGAGAGGAGGGGGTGTTGCGTTCTTGATTAGGGAGAACATCACGGCAGTAGTGAGAGGGGATATATCCGAGGGTTCGCCCACTGAGTCCATATGGGTAGAACTGAAAAATAAGAAGGGAGAGATCACTTTGATAGGATTGTACTACAGACCCCCAAATAGTCAACGGGAAATTGAGGAGCAAATATGTAAGGAGATTACAGACAGCTGCAAGAAAAATAGGGTGGTAATAGTAGGGGACTTTAACTTTCCCAATATTGACTGGGACAGCCATAGCATTAGGGGCTTGGATGGAGAGAAATTTGTTGAGTGTATTCAGGAGGAATTTCTCATTCAGTATGTGGATGGCCCGACTAGAGAGGGGGCAAAACTTGACCTCCTCTTGGGAAATAAGGAAGGGCAGGTGACAGAAGTGTTAGTGAGGGATCACTTTGGGACCAGTGATCATAATTCCATTAGTTTTAAGATAGCTATGGAGAAGGATAGGTCTGGCCCAAAAGTTAAAATTCTAAATTGGGGAAAGGCCAATTTTGATGGTATTAGACAGGAACTTTCAGAAGTTGATTGGGAGAGTCTGTTGGCAGGCAAAGGGACGTCTGGTAAGTGGGAGGCTTTCAAAAGTGTGTTAACCAGGGTTCAGGGTAAGCACATTCCTTATAAAGTGAAGGGCAAGGCTGGTAGAAGTAGGGAACCTTGGATGACTCGGGAGATTGAGGCACTAGTCAAAAATAAGAAGGAGGCATATGACATGCATAGGCAGCTGGGATCAAGTGGATCCCTTGAAGAGTATAGAGATTGCCGGAGTAGAGTTAAGAGAGAAATCAGGAGGGCAAAAAGGGGATATGAGATTGCTTTGGCAGATCAGGCAAAGGTGAATCCAAAGAGCTTCTACAAATACATAAAGGGCAAAAGGGTAACTAGGGAGAGAGTAGGGCCTCTTAAGGATCAACAAGGTCATCTATTTGCGGAACCACAAGAGATGGGTGAGATCCTGAATGAATATTTCACATCGGTATTTACGGTTGAGAAAGGCATGGATGTTAGGGAACTTGGGGAAATAAATAGTGATGTCTTGAGGAGTGTACATATTACAGAGAGGGAGGTGCTGGAAGTCTTAACGCGCATCAAGGTAGATAAATCTCCGGGACCTGATGAAATGTATCCCAGGACGTTATGGGAGGTTAGGGAGGAAATTGCGGGTCCCCTAGCAGAGATATTTGAATCATCCACCGCTACAGGTGAGGTGCCTGAAGATTGGAGGGTAGCAAATGTTGTGCCTTTGTTTAAGAAGGGCGGCAGGGAAAAGCCTGGGAACTACAGACCAGTGAGCCTGACATCTGTAGTGGGTAAGTTGTTAGAGGGTATTCTGAGGGACAGAATCTACAGGCATTTGGAGAGGCAGGGACTAATTAGGAACAGTCAGCATGGTTTTGTGAGAGGAAAATCATGTCTCACGAATTTGATTGAGTTTTTTGAAGGGGTAACCAAGAAGATAGATGAGGGCTGTGCAGTAGACGTGGTCTACATGGACTTCAGCAAAGCATTTGACAAGGTACCGCATGGTAGGTTGTTACATAAGGTTAAATCTCATGGGATCCAAGGTGAGGTAGCCAATTGGATACAAAATTGGCTTGACGACAGAAGACAGAGGGTGGTTGTCGAGGGTTGTTTTTCAAACTGGATGCCTGTGTCCAGCGGTGTGCCTCAGGGATCGGTGCTGGGTCCGCTGTTATTTGTTATTTATATTAATGATTTGGATGAGAATTTAGGAGGCATGGTTAGTAAGTTTGCAGATGACACCAAGATTGGTGGCATTGTGGACAGTGAAGAAGGTTATCTAGGATTGCAACGGGATCTTGATAAATTGGGCCAGTGGGCCGATGAATGGCAGATGGAGTTTAATTTAGATAAATGTGAGGTGATGCATTTTGGTAGATCGAATCGGACCAGGACCTACTCCGTTAATGGTAGGGCGTTGGGGAGAGTTATAGAACAAAGAGATCTAGGAGTACAGATTCATAGCTCCTTGAAAGTGGAGTCACAGGTGGATAGGGTGGTGAAGAAGGCATTCAGCATGCTTGGTTTCATTGGTCAGAACATTGAATGCAGGAGTTGGGATGTCTTGTTGAAGTTGTACAGGGCATTGGTGAGGCCACACTTGGAGTACTGTGTACAGTTCTGGTCACCCTATTATAGAAAGGATATTATTAAACTAGAAAGAGTGCAGAAAAGATTTACTAGGATGCTACCGGGACTTGATGGTTTGACTTACAGGGAGAGGTGAGACAGACTGGGACTTTTTTCCCTGGAGAGTAGGAGGTTAAGGGGTGATCTTATAGAAGTCTATAAAATAATGAGGGGCATAGATAAGGTCGATAGTCAAAATCTTTTCCCAAAGGTAGGGGAGTCTATAACGAGGGGGCACAGATTTAAGGTGAGAGGGGAGAGATACAAAAGGATCCAGAGGGGCAATTTTTTCACTCAAAGGGTGGTGAGTGTCTGGAACGAGCTGCCAGAGGCAGTAGTAGAGGCGGGTACAATTTTGTCTTTTAAAAAGCATTTGGACAGTTACATGGGGAAGATGGGTATCGAGGGATATGGGCCAAGTGCAGGCAGTTGGGACTAGCTTAGTGGTATAAACTGGGCGACATGGACATGTTGGGCCGAAGGGCCTGTTTCCATGTTGTAACTTCTATGATTCTATGATTCTATGAGTTTTGGTGTCCATACTTAAGAAAAGACATACTTGCTCTCGAGGCAGTACAAAGAAGGTTCACTCGGTTAATCCCGGGGATGAGGGGGCGGACATATGAGGAGAGGTTGAGTAGATTGGGACTCTACTCATTGGAGTTCAGAAGAATGAGAGGCGATCTTATTGAAACATATAAGATTGTGAAGGGGCTTGATCGGGTGGATGCGGTAAGGATGTTCCCAAAGATGGGTGAAACTAGAACTAGGGGGCATAATCTTAGAATAAGGGGCTGCTCTTTCAAAACTGAGATGAGGAGAAACTTCTTCACTCAGAGGGTAGTAGGTCTGTGGAATTTGTTGCCCCATGAAGCTGTGGAAGCTACATCATTAAATAAATTTAAAAGCAGAAATAGACAGTTTCCCAGAAGTAAAGGGAATTAGGGGTTACGGGGAACGGGCAGGAAATTGGACATGAATTTAGATTTGAGGTTAGGATCAGATCAGCAATGATCTTATTGAATGGCGGAACAGGCTCGAGGGGCCGATTGGCCTACTCCTGGTCCGATTTCTTATGTTCTTATGTTCTTATGTTAAGAAATCACGCAATGAATCAAATTCACTTAATATATCAAACAGTGAATCAAATTCACTTAATATATCACACAATGAATCAAAATCACTGAATATATCACACATTGAATCAAACTCACTTAATATATCACAGAGTGTATCAAACTCACTTAATATATCACACAGTGTATCAAACTCACTTAATATATCGAACAGAGAATCAAACTCACTTAATAAATAACACAATCAATCAAACTCACTTAAAATATCACACAGTGAATCAACCTAACTTAATATGTCACACAATGAATCAATCTCAATTAATATACCACACAATAAATCAAACTCACTTAATATATCACACAGTGAATCAAACTCACTTAATATATCACACAGTGAATCAAACTCACTTGATAAATCACACAGTGAATCAAACTCACTTAATATATCACACAGTGAATCAAACTCACTTAATATATCACTCAATGAATCAAACTCACTTAATATATCACACAGTGAATCAAAATCACTTAATATATCACACAGTGAATCAAACTCACTTAATATATCACTCAATGAATCAATCTCACTTAATATATCACACAGTCGATCAAACTCACTTAATTTATCACTCAATGAATCAATCTCACTGAATATATCACACAGAGAATCAAACTCACTTAATATATCACTCAATGAATTAAACTCACTTAATATATCACACAGAGAATCAAACTCACTTAATATATCACACAGTCGATCAAACTCACTTAATATATCACACAGTGAATCAAACTCACTTAATATATCACACAGTGTATCAAACTCACTTAATATATCACACAGTGAATCAAACTCACTTGATATATCACAGAGTGAATCAAACTCACTTAATATATCACAGAGTGCATCAAACTCACTTAATATATCACACAATGAATCAAACTCACTTAATATATCACAGAGTGAATCAAACTCACTTAATATATCACACAATGAATCAAACTCACTTAATATATCAAACAGTGAATCAACATCACTTAACATATAACACAGTGAATCAACCTCATTTAATATATCACACAGTGAATCAAACTCACTTCATATATCACACAGTGAATCAACATCTCTTAATAGATAACACAGTGAATCAACCTCATTTAATGTATCACACAGTGAATAAAACTCACTGAATATATCACACAATGAATCAAACTCACTTAATATATCACACAGCGAATCAAACTCACTTAATATATCACACATTCGATCAAACTCACTTAGTTTGACTTATCGGGAGAGGTTAGACAGACTGGGACTTTTTTCCCTGGAGAGTAGGAGGTTAAGGGGTGATCTTATAGAAGTCTACAAAATAATGAGGGGCATAGAGAAGGTAGATAGTCAAAATCTTTTCCCAAAGGTCGGAGAGTCTATCACGAGGGGGCATAGATTTAAGGTGAGAGGGGAGAGATACAAAAGGGTCCAGAGGGGCAATTTTTTCACTCAAAGGGGGGTGAGTGTCTGGAACGAGCTGCCAGAGGCAGTAGTAGAGGCGGGTACAATTTTGTCTTTTAAAAAGCATTTGGACAGTTACATGGGTAAGATGGGTACAGAGGGATATGGGCCAAGTGCAGGAAATTGGGACTAGCTTTGTGGTATAAACTGGGCGACATGGACATGTTGGGCCGAAGGGCCTGTTTCCATGTTGTAACTTCAATGATTCTATGATTCTAATATATCACACAGTGAATCAAACCCACTTAATAGATCACACAGTGAATCAAACTCACTTAATATATTACACAGTGAATCAAACTCACTTAATATATCACTCAATGAATCAAACTCACTTAATATATCACACAGTGAATCAAACCCACTTAATAGATCACACAGTGAATCAAACTCACTTAATATATCACTCAATGAATCAAACTCACTTAATATATCACACAGTGAATCAAACTCACTTGATATATCACACGGTGAATCAAAATCACTTAATATATCACACAGTGAATGAAACTCACTTAATAAATCACACAGTGAATCAAAATCACTTAATATATCACACAGTGAATCAAACTCACTTAACATATCACACAGCGAATCAACCTCACTTAATATATCACACAGTGAATCAAACTCACTTAATATATCACACAGTCGATCAAACTCTCTTCATATATCACACAGTGAATCAACATCACTTAATATATCACACAGTGAATCAAACTCACTGAATATATCACTCAATGAATCAAAATCACTTAATATATCACAGAGTGAATCAAAATCACTGAACATATCACACAGTGAATCAAACTCACTTAATATATCACTCAATGAATCAATCTCACTTAATATATCACACAGTCGATCAAACTCACTTAATTTATCACTCAATGAATCAATCTCACTTAATATATCACACAGAGAATCAAACTCACTTAATATATCACTCAATGAATCAAACTCACTTAATATATCACACAGTCGATCAAACTCACTTAATATATCACACAGTGAATCAAACTCACTTAATACATCACACAGTGAATCAAACTCACTTAATATATCACACAGTGAATCAAACTCACTTAATATATCACACAGTGAATCAAACTCACTTCATTTTTCACACAGTGAATCAAACTCACTTAATTTATCACACAATGAATCAAACTCACTTAATTTATCACACAGTGAATCAAACTCACTTAATATATCACACAGTGAATCAAACTCACTTAATATATCACACAGTGAATCAATCTCACTTAATATATCACACAGTGAATCAAACTCACTTAATATATCACACAGTGAATCAAACTCACTTAATATATCACACAGTGAATCAAACTCACTTAATATATCACACAGTGAATCAAACTCACTTAATATATCACACAGTGAATCAAACTCACTTAATATATCACACAGTGAATCAATCTCACTTAATATATCACACAGTGAATCAATCTCACTTAATATATCACACAGTGAATCAAACTCACTTAATATATCACACAATGAATCAAACTCACTTAATATATCACACAATGAATCAAACTCACTTAATATATCACACAGTGAATCAGACTCACTTAATATATCACACAGTGAATCAAACTCACTTAATATATCACACAGTGAATCAGACTCACTTAATATATCACACAGTGAATCAATCTCACTTAATATATCACACAGTGAATCAAACTCACTTCATATATCACACAGTGAATCAAACTCACTTAATATATCACACAGTGAATCAAACTCACTTAATATATCACACAGTGAATCAAACTCACTTAATATATCACACAGTGAATCAATCTCACTTAATATATCACACAGTGAATCAAACTCACTTAATATATCACACAGTGAATCAATCTCACTTAATATATCACACGGTGAATCAAACTCACTTAATATATCACACAGTGAATCAAACTCACTTAATATATCACACAGTCGATCAAACTCACTTAATATATCACACAGTGAATCAAACTCACTTAATATATCACACAGTCGATCAAACTCACTTAATATATCACACAGTGAATCAAACTCACTTAATATATCACACAGTGAATCAAACTCACTTAATATATCACACAGTGAATCAAACTCACTTAATATATCACACAGTGAATGAGATTCACTTAATATATCACACAGTGAATCAATCTCACTTAATATATCACACAGTGAATCAAACTCACTTCATATATCACACAGTGAATCAAACTCACTTAATATATCACCCAGTGAATCAAACTCACTTAATATATCACACAGTCGATCAAACTCACTTAATATATCACACAGTCGATCAAACTCACTTAATATATCACACAGTGAATCAAACTCACTTAATATATCACACAGTGAATCAAACTCACTTAATATATCACACAGTGAATCAAACTCACTTAATATATCACACCGTGAATCAAACTCACTTAATATATCACACAGTGAATCAAACTCACTTAATATATCACACCGTGAATCAAACTCACTTAATATATCACACAGTGAATCAATCTCACTTCATATATCACACAGTGAATCAAACTCACTTCATATATCACACAGTCGATCAAACTCACTTAATATATCACAGAGTGAATCAATCTCACTTAATATATCACACAGTGAATCAAACTCACTTAATTTATCACACAATGAATCAATCTCACTTCATATATCACACAGTGAATCAAACTCACTTAATATATCACACAGTGAATCAAACTCACTTAATATATCACACAGTTGATCAAACTCACTTAATATATCACACAGTGAATCAAACTCACTTAATATATCACACAGTGAATCAAACTCACTTAATATATCACACAGTGAATCAAACTCACTGAATGTATCACGCAGTGAATCAAACTCACATAATGTCTCACACAGTGAATCAAACTCACTAAATATAGATTCATAGAGTCATAGAGTTATACAGCACGGATAGAGGCCCTTCGGCCCATCGTGTCCGCGCCGGCCATCAGCCCTGTCTGCTCTAATCCCATATTCCGGTATTTGGTCCATAGCCTTGTATGCTATGGCATTTCAAGTGCTCATCCAAATGCTTCTTGAATGTTGTCAGGGTTCCTGCCTCCACAACCCTTTCAGGCAGTGAGTTCCAGACTCCAACCACCCTCTGGGTGAAAAAGTTCTTTCTCAAATCCCCTCTAAACTTCCCGCCTTTTACCTTGAATCTATGTCCCCTTGTTATAGAACCCTCAACGAAGGGAAAAAGCTCCTTCGTATCCATCCCATCTGTGCCCCTCATAATTTTGTACACCTCAATCATGTCCCCCCTCAGCCTCCTCTGCTCCAAGGAAAACAGACCCAATCTTCCCAGTCTCTCTTCATAGCTGAAGCGCTCCAGCCCTGGTAACATCCTGGTGAATCTCCTCTGCACCCTCTCCAAAGCGATCACATCCTTCCTGTAGTGTGGCGACCAGAACTGCACACAGTACTCCAGCTGTGGCCTATCCAGTGTTTTATACAGCTCCATCATAACCTCCTTGCTCTTATATTCTACGCCTCGGCTAATAAAGGCAAGTATCCCATATGCCTTCTTTACCACCTTATCGACCTGTTCCGCCGCCTTCAGGGATCTGTGAACTTGCACACTAAGATCCCTCTGACCCTCTGTCTTGCCTAGGGTCCTCCCATTCATTGTGTATTCCCTTGCCTTGTTAGTCCCTCCAAAGTGCATCACCTCGCACTTTTCCGGGTTAAATTCCATTTGCCACTGTTCCACCCATCTGACCAACCCAACTATATATCACACAGTGAATCAAATTCACTTAATATATCACACAATGAATCAAACTAACTTAATATATCACTCAATGAATCAAACTCACTTCATATAACACACAGTCGATCAAATTCACTTAATATATCACTCAATGAATCAAACTCACTTAATATATCACACAGTGAATCAAACTCACTTAATATATCACACAGAGAATCAAACTCACTGAATAAATAACACAATCAATCAAACTCACTTAATATATCAGACAGTGAATCAAACTCACTTAATATGTCACACAGTGAATCATACTCACTTAATATATCACACAGTGAATCAAACTCACTTAATATATCACACAGTGAATCAACCTAACTTAATATGTCACACAATGAATCAATCTCAATTAATATATCACACAATAAATCAAACTCACTTAATATATCACACAGTGAATCAAACTCACTTAATATATCACACAGTGAATCAAACTCACTTAATATATCACACAGTGAATCAAACTCACTTGATAAATCACACAGTGAATCAAACTCACTTAATATATCACACAGTGAATCAAATTCACTTAATATATCACACAGTGAATCAAACTCACTTGATAAATCACACAGTGAATCAAACTCACTTAATATATCACACAGTGAATCAAACTCACTTAATATATCACACTGTGAATCAAACTCACTTAAAATGTCACACAGTGAATCAAACTCACTTAATATATCACACAGTCGATCAAACTCACTTAATATATCACACAGTGAATCAAACTCACTTAATATATCACACAGTCGATCAAACTCACTTAATATATCACGCAGTGAATGAGACTCACTTAATATATCACACAGTGAATCAAACTCACTTAATATATCACACAGTGAATCAAACTCACTTAATATATCACACAGTGAATCAAACTCACTTAATATATCACACAGTGAATCAAACTCACTTAATATATCACACAGTGAATCAAACTCACTTAACATATCACACAGTGTATCAAACTCACTTAACATATCACACAGTGAATCAAAGTCACTTAATATATCACACAGTGAATCAAACTCACTTAATGTGTCACACAGTGAATCAAACTCACTTAATATATCACACAATGAATCAAACTCACTTAATGTATCACACAGTGAATCAAACTCACTTAATATATCACACAGTCGATCAAACTCACTTAATATATCAAACAATGAATCAAACTCACTTAATATATCACACAGTGAATCAAACTCACTTAATATATTACACAGTCGATCAAACTCACTTAATATATCACACAATGAATCAAACTCACTTAATATATCATACAGTGAATCAAACTCACTTAATATCTCACACAATGAATCAAACTCACTTAATGTATCACAGAGTGAATCAAACTCACTTAATATATCACACAGTCGATCAAACTCACTTAATATATCACACAGTGAATCAGACTCACTTAATGTATCACACAGTGAATCAAACTCACTTAATGGATCACACAATGAATCAAACTCACTTAATATATCATACAGTGAATCAAACTCACTTAATATGTCACACAATGAATCAAACTCACTGAATGTATCACACAGTGAATCAAACTTATTGAATATATCACACAGTCGATCAAACTCACTTAATATATCACAATGTGAATCAGACTCAGTTAATGTATCACACAGTGAATCAAACTCACTTAATATATCACACAATGAATCAAACTCACTTAATATATCACACAGTGAATCAAACTCACTTAATATATCACACAGTGAATCAAATTCACTTAATATATCACACAGTGAATCAGACTCACTTAATATATCACACAGTGAATCAAACTCACTGAATGTATCACACAGTTAATCAAACTCACTTAACATATCACACAGTGCAACAAACTCACTTAACATATCACACAGTGAATCAAAGTCACTTAATATATCACACAGTGAATCAAACTCACTTAATGTATCACACAGTGAATCAAACTCACTTAATATATCACACAATGAATCAAACTCACTTAATGTATCACACAGTGAATCAAACTCACTTAATATATCACACAGTCGATCAAACTCACTTAATATATCAAACAATGAATCAAACTCACTTAATATATCACACAGTGAATCAAACTCACTTAATATATTACACAGTCGATCAAACTCACTTAATATATCACACAATGAATCAAACTCACTTAATATATCATAAAGTGAATCAAACTCACTTAATATCTCACACAATGAATCAAACTCACTTCATGTATCACAGAGTGAATCAAACTCACTTAATATATCACACAGTCGATCAAACTCACTTAATATATCACACAGTGAATCAGACTCACTTAATACATCACACAGTGAATCAAACTCACTTAATGGATCACACAATGAATCAAACTCACTTAATATATCATACAGTGAATCAAACTCACTTAATATGTCACACAATGAATCAAACTCACTGAATGTATCACACAGTGAATCAAACTTACTGAATATATCACACAGTCGATCAAACTCACTTAATATATCACACTGTGAATCAGACTCAGTTAATGTATCACACAGTGAATCAAACTCACTTCATATATCACACAATGAATCAAACTCACTTAATATATCACACAGTGAATCAAACTCACTTAATATATCACACAGTGAATCAAACTCACTGAATATATCACACGGTGAATCAAAGTCACTTAAGAGATCACACAGTGAATCAAACTCACTTAATATATCACACAGTGAATCAAACTCACTTAATATATCACGCAGTGAATCAAACTCACTTCACATATCACACAGTGAATCAAACTCACTTAATATATCACACAGTGAATCAAACTCACTTAATATCTCACACAATGAATCAAACTCACTTAATGTATCACAGAGTGAATCAAACTCACTTAATATATCACACAGTCGATCAAACTCACTTAATATATCACGCAGTGAATGAGACTCACTTAATATATCACACAGTGAATCAAACTCACTTAATATATCACACAGTGAATCAAACTCACTTAATATATCACACAGTGAATCAAACTCACTTAATATATCACACAGTGAATCAAACTCACTTAATATATCACACAGTGAATCAAACTCACTTAACATATCACACAGTGTATCAAACTCACTTAACATATCACACAGTGAATCAAAGTCACTTAATATATCACACAGTGAATCAAACTCACTTAATGTATCACACAGTGAATCAAACTCACTTAATATATCACACAATGAATCAAACTCACTTAATGTATCACACAGTGAATCAAACTCACTTAATATATCACACAGTCGATCAAACTCACTTAATATATCAAACAATGAATCAAACTCACTTAATATATCACACAGTGAATCAAACTCACTTAATATATTACACAGTCGATCAAACTCACTTAATATATCACACAATGAATCAAACTCACTTAATATATCATAAAGTGAATCAAACTCACTTAATATCTCACACAATGAATCAAACTCACTTCATGTATCACAGAGTGAATCAAACTCACTTAATATATCACACAGTCGATCAAACTCACTTAATATATCACACAGTGAATCAGACTCACTTAATACATCACACAGTGAATCAAACTCACTTAATGGATCACACAATGAATCAAACTCACTTAATATATCATACAGTGAATCAAACTCACTTAATATGTCACACAATGAATCAAACTCACTGAATGTATCACACAGTGAATCAAACTTACTGAATATATCACACAGTCGATCAAACTCACTTAATATATCACACAGTGAATCAAACTCACTTCATATATCACACAATGAATCAAACTCACTTAATATATCACACAGTGAATCAAACTCACTTAATATATCACACAGTGAATCAAACTCACTGAATATATCACACGGTGAATCAAAGTCACTTAATATATCAAACAGTGAATCAAACTCACTTAATATATCACACAGTGAATCAAACTCACTTAATATATCACGCAGTGAATCAAACTCACTTCACATATCACACAGTGAATCAAACTCACTTAATATATCACACAGTGAATCAAACTCACTTAATATATCACACAATGAATCAAAGTCACTTAATACATCACACAATGAATCAGACTCACTTAATATATCACACAGTGAATCAAACTCACTTAACATATCACACAGTGAATCAAACTCACTTAATATATCACACAGTGAATCAAACTCACTTAATGCATCACACAGTGAATCAAACTCATTTAATGTATCACACAGTGAATCAAACTCACTTAATATATCACACAATTAATCAAACTCACTTAATATATCACACAGTGAATCAAACTCACTTAATATATCACACAGTCGATCAAACTCACTGAATACATCACACAGTGAATCAGCTCACTTAATATATCACACAGTGAATCAAACTCACTTAATATATCACACAGTGAATCAAACTCACTTAATATATCACACAGTGAATCAAACTCACTTAATTTATCACACAATGAACCAAACTCACTTAATATATCACACAGTGAACCAAACTCACTTAATATATCACACAGTGAATCAAACTCACTTAATATATTACACAGTCGATCAAACTCACTTAATATATCACACAATGAATCAAACTCACTTAATATATCATACAGTGAATCAAACTCACTTAATATCTCACACAATGAATCAAACTCACTTAATGTATCACAGAGTGAATCAAACTCACTTAATATATCACACAGTCGATCAAACTCACTTAATATATCACACAGTGAATCAAACTCACTTAATGGATCACACAATGAATCAAACTCACTTAATATATCATACAGTGAATCAAACTCACTTAATATGTCACACAATGAATCAAACTCACTGAATGTATCACAGAGTGAATCAAACTCACTTAATATATCACACAGTCGATCAAACTCACTTAATATATCACACAGTGAATCAAACTCACTTAATGGATCACACAATGAATCAAACTCACTTAATATATCATACAGTGAATCAAACTCACTTAATATGTCACACAATGAATCAAACTCACTGAATGTATCACACAGTGAATCAAACTTACTGAATATATCACACAGTCGATCAAACTCACTTCATATATCACAATGTGAATCAGACTCAGTTAATGTATCACACATTGAATCAAACTCACTTAATATATCACAACAATGAATCAAACTCACTTAATATATCACACAGTGAATCAAACTCACTTAATATATCACACAGTGAATCAAATTCACTTAATATATCACACAGTGAATCAAACTCACTTAATATCTCACACAATGAATCAAACTCACTTAATGTATCACAGAGTGAATCAAACTCACTTAATATATCACACAGTCGATCAAACTCACTTAATATATCACACAGTGAATCAAACTCACTTAATGGATCACACAATGAATCAAACTCACTTAATATATCATACAGTGAATCAAACTCACTGAATATGTCACACAATGAATCAAACTCACTGAATGTATCACACAGTGAATCAAACTTACTGAATATATCACACAGTCGATCAAACTCACTTAATATATCACACTGTGAATCAGACTCACTTGATAAATCACACAGTGAATCGAACTCACTTAATATATCACACAATGAATCAAACTCACTTAATATATCACACTGTGAATCAAACTCACTTAAAATGTCACACAGTGAATCAAACTCACTTAACATATCACACAGTCGATCAAACTCACTTAATATATCACACAGTGAATCAAACTCACTTAATATATCACACAGTCGATCAAACTCACTTAATATATCACGCAGTGAATGAGACTCAATTAATATATCACACAGTGAATCAAACTCACTTAATATATCACACAGTGAATCAAACTCACTTAATATATCACACAGTGAATCAAACTCACTTAATATATCACACAGTGAATCAAACTCACTTAATATATCACACAGTTAATCAAACTCACTTAACATATCACACAGTGAATCAAACTCACTTAATATATCACACAGTGAATCAAACTCACTTAATATATCACACAGTGAATCAAAGTCACTTAATATATCACACAGTGAATCAAACTCACTTAATGTATCACACAGTGAATCAAACTCACTTAATATATCACACAGTGAATCAAACTCACTTAATTTATCACACAATGAACCAAACTCACTTAATATATCACACAGTCGATCAAACTCACTTAATATATCAAACAATGAATCAAACTCACTTAATATATCACACAGTGAATCAAACTCACTTAATATATTACACAGTCGATCAAACTCACTTAATATATCACACAATGAATCAAACTCACTTAATATATCATAAAGTGAATCAAACTCACTTAATATCTCACACAATGAATCAAACTCACTTAATATCTCACACAATGAATCAAACTCACTTAATATATCACACAGTCGATCAAACTCACTTAATATATCACACAGTGAATCAAACTCACTTGGTATATCACACAGTGAATCAAACTCACTTAC
The DNA here is from genome assembly GCF_035084215.1 of Heptranchias perlo. Classification (NCBI taxonomy): domain Eukaryota; kingdom Metazoa; phylum Chordata; class Chondrichthyes; order Hexanchiformes; family Hexanchidae; genus Heptranchias; species Heptranchias perlo. The sequence continues at coordinate 484,516 of NW_027139227.1, read as the reverse complement.
TATATCACGCAGTGAATCAAACTCACTTCATATATCACACAGTGAATCAAACTCACTGAATATATCACACAATGAATCAAAGTCACTTAATACATCACACAATGAATCAGACTCACTTAATATATCACACAGTGAATCAAACTCACTTCACATATCACACAGTGAATCAAACTCACTTAATATATCACACAGTGAATCAAACTCACTTAATGCATCACACAGTGAATCAAACTCATTTAATGTATCACACAGTGAATCAAACTCACTTAATATATCACACAATTAATCAAACTCACTTAATATATCACACAGTGAATCAAACTCACTTAATATATCACACAGTCGATCAAACTCACTGAATACATCACACAGTGAATCAGCTCACTTAATATATCACACAGTGAATCAAACTCACTTAATATATCACACAGTGAATCAAACTCACTTAATTTATCACACAATGAACCAAACTCACTTAATATATCACACAGTGAACCAAACTCACTTAATATATCACACAGTGAATCAAACTCACTTAATATATCACACAGTGAATCAACCTCACTTAATTTATCACACAATGAACCAAACTCACTTGATATATCACACAATGAATCAAACTCACTTAATATATCACACAATGAATCAAACTCACTTAATATATCACACAGTGAATCAAACTCACTTAATATATCACACAATGAATCAAACTCACTTAATATATCATACAGTGAATCAAACTCACTTAATATATCACACAGTGAATCAAACTCACTTGGAAAATCACACAGTGAATCAAACTCACTTGATATATCACACAGTGAATCAAACTCACTTTATATATCACACAGTGAATCAAACTCACTTTATATATCACACAATGAATCAAACTCACTTAATATATCACACAGTGAATCAAACTCACTTAATATATCACACAGTGAATCAAACTCACTTAATATATCACACAGTGAATCAAACTCACTTAATTTATCACACAATGAACCAAACTCACTTAATATATCACACAGTGAACCAAACTCACTTAATATATCACACAGTGAATCAAACTCACTTAATATATCACACAGTGAATCAAACTCACTTAATATATCACACAGTGAATCAAACTCACTTAATATATCACACAATGAATCAAACTCACTTAATATATCACACAGTGAATCAAACTCACTTGGAAAATCACACAGTGAATCAAACTCACTTGATACATCACACAGTGAATCAAACTCACTTAATATATCACACAGTGAATCAAACTCACTTGGAAAATCACACAGTGAATCAAACTCACTTGATACATCACACAGTGAATCAAACTCACTTTATATATCACACAGTGAATCAAACTCACTTAATATATCACACAGAGAATCAAACTCACTGAATAAATAACACAATCAATCAAACTCACTTAATATATCACACAGTGAATCAAACTCACTTAATATGTCACACAGTGAATCATACTCACTTAATATATCACACAGTGAATCAAACTCACTTAATATATCACACAGTGAATCAACCTAACTTAATATATCACACAATGAATCAAACTCACTTAATGTATCACACAGTGAATCAAACTCACTTAATATATCACACAGTCGATCAAACTCACTTAATATATCAAACAATGAATCAAACTCACTTAATATATCACACAGTGAATCAAACTCACTTAATATATTACACAGTCGATCAAACTCACTTAATATATCACACAATGAATCAAACTCACTTAATATATCATAAAGTGAATCAAACTCACTTAATATCTCACACAATGAATCAAACTCACTTCATGTATCACAGAGTGAATCAAACTCACTTAATATATCACACAGTCGATCAAACTCACTTAATATATCACACAGTGAATCAGACTCACTTAATACATCACACAGTGAATCAAACTCACTTAATGGATCACACAATGAATCAAACTCACTTAATATATCATACAGTGAATCAAACTCACTTAATATGTCACACAATGAATCAAACTCACTGAATGTATCACACAGTGAATCAAACTTACTGAATATATCACACAGTCGATCAAACTCACTTAATATATCACACTGTGAATCAGACTCAGTTAATGTATCACACAGTGAATCAAACTCACTTCATATATCACACAATGAATCAAACTCACTTAATATATCACACAGTGAATCAAACTCACTTAATATATCACACAGTGAATCAAACTCACTGAATATATCACACGGTGAATCAAAGTCACTTAATATATCAAACAGTGAATCAAACTCACTTAATATATCACACAGTGAATCAAACTCACTTAATATATCACGCAGTGAATCAAACTCACTTCACATATCACACAGTGAATCAAACTCACTTAATATATCACACAGTGAATCAAACTCACTTAATATATCACACAATGAATCAAAGTCACTTAATACATCACACAATGAATCAGACTCACTTAATATATCACACAGTGAATCAAACTCACTTAACATATCACACAGTGAATCAAACTCACTTAATATATCACACAGTGAATCAAACTCACTTAATGCATCACACAGTGAATCAAACTCATTTAATGTATCACACAGTGAATCAAACTCACTTAATATATCACACAATTAATCAAACTCACTTAATATATCACACAGTGAATCAAACTCACTTAATATATCACACAGTCGATCAAACTCACTGAATACATCACACAGTGAATCAGCTCACTTAATATATCACACAGTGAATCAAACTCACTTAATATATCACACAGTGAATCAAACTCACTTAATATATCACACAGTGAATCAAACTCACTTAATTTATCACACAATGAACCAAACTCACTTAATATATCACACAGTGAACCAAACTCACTTAATATATCACACAGTGAATCAAACTCACTTAATATATTACACAGTCGATCAAACTCACTTAATATATCACACAATGAATCAAACTCACTTAATATATCATACAGTGAATCAAACTCACTTAATATCTCACACAATGAATCAAACTCACTTAATGTATCACAGAGTGAATCAAACTCACTTAATATATCACACAGTCGATCAAACTCACTTAATATATCACACAGTGAATCAAACTCACTTAATGGATCACACAATGAATCAAACTCACTTAATATATCATACAGTGAATCAAACTCACTTAATATGTCACACAATGAATCAAACTCACTGAATGTATCACAGAGTGAATCAAACTCACTTAATATATCACACAGTCGATCAAACTCACTTAATATATCACACAGTGAATCAAACTCACTTAATGGATCACACAATGAATCAAACTCACTTAATATATCATACAGTGAATCAAACTCACTTAATATGTCACACAATGAATCAAACTCACTGAATGTATCACACAGTGAATCAAACTTACTGAATATATCACACAGTCGATCAAACTCACTTCATATATCACAATGTGAATCAGACTCAGTTAATGTATCACACAGTGAATCAAACTCACTTAATATATCACAACAATGAATCAAACTCACTTAATATATCACACAGTGAATCAAACTCACTTAATATATCACACAGTGAATCAAATTCACTTAATATATCACACAGTGAATCAAACTCACTTAATATATCACACAGTGAATCAAATTCACTTAATATATCACACAGTGAATCAAACTCACTTAATATCTCACACAATGAATCAAACTCACTTAATGTATCACAGAGTGAATCAAACTCACTTAATATATCACACAGTCGATCAAACTCACTTAATATATCACACAGTGAATCAAACTCACTTAATGGATCACACAATGAATCAAACTCACTTAATATATCATACAGTGAATCAAACTCACTGAATATGTCACACAATGAATCAAACTCACTGAATGTATCACACAGTGAATCAAACTTACTGAATATATCACACAGTCGATCAAACTCACTTAATATATCACACTGTGAATCAGACTCACTTGATAAATCACACAGTGAATCGAACTCACTTAATATATCACACAATGAATCAAACTCACTTAATATATCACACTGTGAATCAAACTCACTTAAAATGTCACACAGTGAATCAAACTCACTTAACATATCACACAGTCGATCAAACTCACTTAATATATCACACAGTGAATCAAACTCACTTAATATATCACAGTGAATCAAACTCACTTAATATATCACACAGTGAATCAAACTCACTTAATATATCACACAGTGAATCAAACTCACTTAATATATCACGCAGTGAATCAAACTCACTTCACATATCACACAGTGAATCAAACTCACTTAATATATCACACAGTGAATCAAACTCACTTAATATATCACACAATGAATCAAAGTCACTTAATACATCACACAATGAATCAGACTCACTTAATATATCACACAGTGAATCAAACTCACTTAACATATCACACAGTGAATCAAACTCACTTAATATATCACACAGTGAATCAAACTCACTTAATGCATCACACAGTGAATCAAACTCATTTAATGTATCACACAGTGAATCAAACTCACTTAATATATCACACAATTAATCAAACTCACTTAATATATCACACAGTGAATCAAACTCACTTAATATATCACACAGTCGATCAAACTCACTGAATACATCACACAGTGAATCAGCTCACTTAATATATCACACAGTGAATCAAACTCACTTAATATATCACACAGTGAATCAAACTCACTTAATATATCACACAGTGAATCAAACTCACTTAATTTATCACACAATGAACCAAACTCACTTAATATATCACACAGTGAACCAAACTCACTTAATATATCACACAGTGAATCAAACTCACTTAATATATTACACAGTCGATCAAACTCACTTAATATATCACACAATGAATCAAACTCACTTAATATATCATACAGTGAATCAAACTCACTTAATATCTCACACAATGAATCAAACTCACTTAATGTATCACAGAGTGAATCAAACTCACTTAATATATCACACAGTCGATCAAACTCACTTAATATATCACACAGTGAATCAAACTCACTTAATGGATCACACAATGAATCAAACTCACTTAATATATCATACAGTGAATCAAACTCACTTAATATGTCACACAATGAATCAAACTCACTGAATGTATCACAGAGTGAATCAAACTCACTTAATATATCACACAGTCGATCAAACTCACTTAATATATCACACAGTGAATCAAACTCACTTAATGGATCACACAATGAATCAAACTCACTTAATATATCATACAGTGAATCAAACTCACTTAATATGTCACACAATGAATCAAACTCACTGAATGTATCACACAGTGAATCAAACTTACTGAATATATCACACAGTCGATCAAACTCACTTCATATATCACAATGTGAATCAGACTCAGTTAATGTATCACACAGTGAATCAAACTCACTTAATATATCACAACAATGAATCAAACTCACTTAATATATCACACAGTGAATCAAACTCACTTAATATATCACACAGTGAATCAAATTCACTTAATATATCACACAGTGAATCAAACTCACTTAATATATCACACAGTGAATCAAATTCACTTAATATATCACACAGTGAATCAAACTCACTTAATATCTCACACAATGAATCAAACTCACTTAATGTATCACAGAGTGAATCAAACTCACTTAATATATCACACAGTCGATCAAACTCACTTAATATATCACACAGTGAATCAAACTCACTTAATGGATCACACAATGAATCAAACTCACTTAATATATCATACAGTGAATCAAACTCACTGAATATGTCACACAATGAATCAAACTCACTGAATGTATCACACAGTGAATCAAACTTACTGAATATATCACACAGTCGATCAAACTCACTTAATATATCACACTGTGAATCAGACTCACTTGATAAATCACACAGTGAATCGAACTCACTTAATATATCACACAATGAATCAAACTCACTTAATATATCACACTGTGAATCAAACTCACTTAAAATGTCACACAGTGAATCAAACTCACTTAACATATCACACAGTCGATCAAACTCACTTAATATATCACACAGTGAATCAAACTCACTTAATATATCACAGTGAATCAAACTCACTTAATATATCACACAGTGAATCAAACTCACTTAATATATCACACAGTCGATCAAACTCACTTAATATATCACGCAGTGAATGAGACTCAATTAATATATCACACAGTGAATCAAACTCACTTAATATATCACACAGTGAATCAAACTCACTTAATATATCACACAGTGAATCAAACTCACTTAATATATCACACAGTGAATCAAACTCACTTAATATATCACACAGTTAATCAAACTCACTTTACATATCACACAGTGTATCAAACTCACTTAACATATCACACAGTGAATCAAACTCACTTAATATATCACACAGTGAATCAAACTCACTTAATATATCACACAGTGAATCAAAGTCACTTAATATATCACACAGTGAATCAAACTCACTTAATGTATCACACAGTGAATCAAACTCACTTAATATATCACACAGTGAATCAAACTCACTTAATTTATCACACAATGAACCAAACTCACTTAATATATCACACAGTCGATCAAACTCACTTAATATATCAAACAATGAATCAAACTCACTTAATATATCACACAGTGAATCAAACTCACTTAATATATTACACAGTCGATCAAACTCACTTAATATATCACACAATGAATCAAACTCACTTAATATATCATAAAGTGAATCAAACTCACTTAATATCTCACACAATGAATCAAACTCACTTAATATCTCACACAATGAATCAAACTCACTTAATATATCACACAGTCGATCAAACTCACTTAATATATCACACAGTGAATCAAACTCACTTGGTATATCACACAGTGAATCAAACTCACTTAATATATCACGCAGTGAATCAAACTCACTTCATATATCACACAGTGAATCAAACTCACTGAATATATCACACAATGAATCAAAGTCACTTAATACATCACACAATGAATCAGACTCACTTAATATATCACACAGTGAATCAAACTCACTTCACATATCACACAGTGAATCAAACTCACTTAATATATCACACAGTGAATCAAACTCACTTAATGCATCACACAGTGAATCAAACTCATTTAATGTATCACACAGTGAATCAAACTCACTTAATATATCACACAATTAATCAAACTCACTTAATATATCACACAGTGAATCAAACTCACTTAATATATCACACAGTCGATCAAACTCACTGAATACATCACACAGTGAATCAGCTCACTTAATATATCACACAGTGAATCAAACTCACTTAATATATCACACAGTGAATCAAACTCACTTAATTTATCACACAATGAACCAAACTCACTTAATATATCACACAGTGAACCAAACTCACTTAATATATCACACAGTGAATCAAACTCACTTAATATATCACACAGTGAATCAACCTCACTTAATTTATCACACAATGAACCAAACTCACTTGATATATCACACAATGAATCAAACTCACTTAATATATCACACAATGAATCAAACTCACTTAATATATCACACAGTGAATCAAACTCACTTAATATATCACACAATGAATCAAACTCACTTAATATATCATACAGTGAATCAAACTCACTTAATATATCACACAGTGAATCAAACTCACTTGGAAAATCACACAGTGAATCAAACTCACTTGATATATCACACAGTGAATCAAACTCACTTTATATATCACACAGTGAATCAAACTCACTTTATATATCACACAGTGAATCAAACTCACTTAATATATCACACAGTGAATCAAACTCACTTAATTTATCACACAATGAACCAAACTCACTTAATATATCACACAGTGAATCAAACTCACTTAATATATCACACAGTGAATCAAACTCACTTAATATATCACACAATGAATCAAACTCACTTAATATATCACACAGTGAATCAAACTCACTTAATATATCACACAGTGAATCAAACTCACTTAATATATCACACAGTGAATCAAACTCACTTAATATATCACACAGTGAATCAAACTCACTTAATTTATCACACAATGAACCAAACTCACTTAATATATCACACAGTGAACCAAACTCACTTAATATATCACACAGTGAATCAAACTCACTTAATATATCACACAGTGAATCAAACTCACTTAATATATCACACAATGAATCAAACTCACTTAATATATCACACAGTGAATCAAACTCACTTGGAAAATCACACAGTGAATCAAACTCACTTGATACATCACACAGTGAATCAAACTCACTTAATATATCACACAGTGAATCAAACTCACTTGGAAAATCACACAGTGAATCAAACTCACTTGATACATCACACAGTGAATCAAACTCACTTTATATATCACACAGTGAATCAAACTCACTTAATATATCACACAGAGAATCAAACTCACTGAATAAATAACACAATCAATCAAACTCACTTAATATATCACACAGTGAATCAAACTCACTTAATATGTCACACAGTGAATCATACTCACTTAATATATCACACAGTGAATCAAACTCACTTAATATATCACACAGTGAATCAACCTAACTTAATATGTCACACAATGAATCAATCTCAATTAATATATCACACAATAAATCAAACTCACTTAATATATCACACAGTGAATCAAACTCACTTAATATATCACACAGTGAATCAAACTCACTTAATATATCACACAGTGAATCAAACTCACTTGATAAATCACACAGTGAATCAAACTCACTTAATATATCACACAGTGAATCAAATTCACTTAATATATCACACAGTGAATCAAACTCACTTGATAAATCACACAGTGAATCAAACTCACTTAATATATCACACAGTGAATCAAACTCACTTAATATATCACACTGTGAATCAAACTCACTTAAAATGTCACACAGTGAATCAAACTCACTTAATATATCACACAGTCGATCAAACTCACTTAATATATCACACAGTGAATCAAACTCACTTAATATATCACACAGTCGATCAAACTCACTTAATATATCACGCAGTGAATGAGACTCACTTAATATATCACACAGTGAATCAAACTCACTTAATATATCACACAGTTAATCAAACTCACTTAATGTATCACACAGTGAATCAAACTCACTTAATATATCACACAGTGAATCAAACTCACTTAATTTATCACACAATGAACCAAACTCACTTAATATATCACACAGTCGATCAAACTCACTTAATATATCAAACAATGAATCAAACTCACTTAATATATCACACAGTGAATCAAACTCACTTAATATATTACACAGTCGATCAAACTCACTTAATATATCACACAATGAATCAAACTCACTTAATATATCATAAAGTGAATCAAACTCACTTAATATCTCACACAATGAATCAAACTCACTTAATATCTCACACAATGAATCAAACTCACTTAATATATCACACAGTCGATCAAACTCACTTAATATATCACACAGTGAATCAAACTCACTTGGTATATCACACAGTGAATCAAACTCACTTAATATATCACGCAGTGAATCAAACTCACTTCATATATCACACAGTGAATCAAACTCACTGAATATATCACACAATGAATCAAAGTCACTTAATACATCACACAATGAATCAGACTCACTTAATATATCACACAGTGAATCAAACTCACTTCACATATCACACAGTGAATCAAACTCACTTAATATATCACACAGTGAATCAAACTCACTTAATGCATCACACAGTGAATCAAACTCATTTAATGTATCACACAGTGAATCAAACTCACTTAATATATCACACAATTAATCAAACTCACTTAATATATCACACAGTGAATCAAACTCACTTAATATATCACACAGTCGATCAAACTCACTGAATACATCACACAGTGAATCAGCTCACTTAATATATCACACAGTGAATCAAACTCACTTAATATATCACACAGTGAATCAAACTCACTTAATATATCACACAGTGAATCAAACTCACTTAATTTATCACACAATGAACCAAACTCACTTAATATATCACACAGTGAACCAAACTCACTTAATATATCACACAGTGAATCAAACTCACTTGATATATCACACAATGAATCAAACTCACTTAATATATCACACAATGAATCAAACTCACTTAATATATCACACAGTGAATCAAACTCACTTAATATATCACACAATGAATCAAACTCACTTAATATATCACACAGTGAATCAAACTCACTTAATATTTCACACAGTGAATCAAACTCACTTGGAAAATCACACAGTGAATCAAACTCACTTGATATATCACACAGTGAATCAAACTCACTTTATATATCACACAGTGAATCAAACTCACTTTATATATCACACAATGAATCAAACTCACTTAATATATCACACAGTGAATCAAACTCACTTAATATATCACACAGTGAATCAAACTCACTTAATATATCACACAGTGAACCAAACTCACTTAATTTATCACACAATGAACCAAACTCACTTAATATATCACACAGTGAACCAAACTCACTTAATATATCACACAGTGAATCAAACTCACTTAATATATCACACAGTGAATCAAACTCACTTAATATATCACACAATGAATCAAACTCACTTAATATATCACACAGTGAATCAAACTCACTTAATATATCACACAGTGAATCAAACTCACTTGATACATCACACAGTGAATCAAACTCACTTAATATATCACACAGTGAATCAAACTCACTTGGAAAATCACACAGTGAATCAAACTCACTTGATACATCACACAGTGAATCAAACTCACTTTATATATCACACAGTGAATCAAACTCACTTAATATATCACACAGAGAATCAAACTCACTGAATAAATAACACAATCAATCAAACTCACTTAATATATCACACAGTGAATCAAACTCACTTAATATGTCACACAGTGAATCATACTCACTTAATATATCACACAGTGAATCAAACTCACTTAATATATCACACAGTGAATCAACCTAACTTAATATGTCACACAATGAATCAATCTCAATTAATATATCACACAATAAATCAAACTCACTTAATATATCACACAGTGAATCAAACTCACTTAATATATCACACAGTGAATCAAACTCACTTAATATATCACACAGTGAATCAAACTCACTTGATAAATCACACAGTGAATCAAACTCACTTAATATATCACACAGTGAATCAAATTCACTTAATATATCACACAGTGAATCAAACTCACTTGATAAATCACACAGTGAATCAAACTCACTTAATATATCACACAGTGAATCAAACTCACTTAATATATCACACTGTGAATCAAACTCACTTAAAATGTCACACAGTGAATCAAACTCACTTAATATATCACACAGTCGATCAAACTCACTTAATATATCACACAGTGAATCAAACTCACTTAATATATCACACAGTCGATCAAACTCACTTAATATATCACGCAGTGAATGAGACTCACTTAATATATCACACAGTGAATCAAACTCACTTAATATATCACACAGTGAATCAAACTCACTTAATATATCACACAGTGAATCAAACTCACTTAATATATCACACAGTGAATCAAACTCACTTAATATATCACACAGTGAATCAAACTCACTTAACATATCACACAGTGAATCAAAGTCACTTAATATATCACACAGTGAATCAAACTCACTTAATATATCAAACAATGAATCAAACTCACTTAATATATCACACAGTGAATCAAACTCACTTAATATATTACACAGTCGATCAAACTCACTTAATATATCACACAATGAATCAAACTCACTTAATATATCATACAGTGAATCAAACTCACTTAATATCTCACACAATGAATCAAACTAACTTAATGTATCACAGAGTGAATCAAACTCACTTAATATATCACACAGTCGATCAAACTCACTTAATATATCACACAGTGAATCAGACTCACTTCATACATCACACAGTGAATCAAACTTACTGAATATATCACACAGTCGATCAAACTCACTTAATATATCACACAGTGAATGAGACTCACTTCATATATCACACAGTGAATCAAACTCACTTAATATATCACACAGTGAATCAAACTCACTTAATATATCACACAGTGAATGAGACTCACTTCATATATCACACAGTGAATCAAACTCAATTAATATATCACACAGTGAATCAAACTCACTTAATATATCACACAATGAATCAAACTCACTTAATATATCACACAGTGAATCAAACTCACTTAATATATCACACAGTGAATCAAACTCACTTAATATATCACACAGTGAATCAAACTCACTTAATATATCACACAGTGAATCAAACTCACTTAATATATCACACAGTGAATCAAACTCACTTAATATATCACACAGTGAATCAAACTCACTTAATATATCACACGGTGAATCAGACTCACTTAATGTATCACACGGTGAATCAAAGTCATTTAATATATCAAACAGTGAATCAAACTCACTTAATATATCACGCAGTGAATCAAACACACTTAATATATCACGCAGTGAATCAAACTCACTTCATATATCACACAGTGAATCAAACTCACTTAATATATCACACAGTGAATCAAACTCACTTAATATATCACACAGTGAATCAAACTCACTTAATATATCACGCAGTGAATCAAACTCACTTCATATATCACACAGTGAATCAAACTCACTTAATATATCACACAGTGAATCAAACTCACTTAATATATCACACAGTGAATCAAACTCACTTAATATATCACACAGTGAATCAAACTCACTTAATATATCACACAGTGAATCAAACTCACTTAATATATCACACAGTGAATCAAACTCACTTAATATATCACACAGTGAATCAAACTCACTTAATATATCACACAGTGAATCAAACTCACTTAATATATCACACAATGAATCCAAGTCACTTAATACATCACACAATGAATCAGACTCACTTAATATATCACACAGTGAATCAAACTCACTTAACATATCACACAGTGAATCAAACTCACTTAATGCATCACACAGTGAATCAAACTCACTTAATGTATCACACAGTGAATCAAACTCACTTAATATATCACACAATTAATCAAACTCACTTAATATATCACACAGTGAATCAAACTCACTTAATATATCACACAGTCGATCAAACTCACTGAATACATCACACAGTGAATCAGCTAACTTAATATATCACACAGTGAATCAAACTCACTTAATATATCACACAGTGAATCAAACTCACTTAATATATCACACAGTGAATCAAACTCACTTAATTTATCACACAATGAACCAAACTCACTTAATATATCACACAGTGAACCAAACTCACTTAATATATCACACAGTGAATCAAACTCACTTAATATATCACACAGTGAATCAACCTCACTTAATTTATCACACAATGAACCAAACTCACTTAATATATCACACAATGAATCAAACTCACTTAATATATCATACAATGAATCAAACTCACTTAATATATCACACAGTGAATCAAACTCACTTAATATATCACACAATGAATCAAACTCACTTAATATATCACACAGTGAATCAAACTCACTTAATATATCACACAGTGAATCAAACTCACTTGGAAAATCACACAGTGAATCAAACTCCCTTGATATATCACACAGTGAATCAAACTCACTTTATATATCACACAGTGAATCAAACTCACTTTATATATCACACAATGAATCAAACTCACTTAATATATCACACAGTGAATCAAACTCACTTAATATATCACACAGTGAATCAAACTCACTTGAAAAATCACACAGTGAATCAAACTCACTTGATAAATCACACAGTGAATCAAACTCACTTCATACATCACACAATGAATCAGACTCACTTAATATATCACACAATGAATCAAACTCACTTAATATATCATACAGTGAATCAAACTCACTTAATATGTCACACAATGAATCAAACTCACTTAATATATCACACAATGAATCAAACTCACTTAATATATCACACAGTGAATCAAACTCACTTAATATATCACACAGTGAATCAAACTCACTTAATATATCACACAGTGAATCAAACTCACTTAATATATCACGCAGTGAATTAAACTCACTTCATATATCACACAGTGAATCAAACTCACTTAATATATCACACAGTGAATCAAACTCACTTAATATATCACACAGTGAATGAGACTCACTTCATATATCACACAGTGAATCAAACTCACTTAATATATCACACAGTGAATCAAACTCACTTAATATATCACACAATGAATCAAACTCACTTAATATATCACACAGTGAATCAAACTCACTTAATATATCACACAGTGAATCAAACTCACTTAATATATCACACAGTGAATCAAACTCACTTAATATATCACACAGTGAATCAAACTCACTTAATATATCACACAGTGAATCAAACTCACTTAATATATCACACAGTGAATCAAACTCACTTAATATATCACACAGTGAATCAGACTCACTTAATGTATCACACGGTGAATCAAAGTCATTTAATATATCAAACAGTGAATCAAACTCACTTAATATATCACACAGTGAATCAAACACACTTAATATATCACGCAGTGAATCAAACTCACTTCATATATCACACAGTGAATCAAACTCACTTAATATATCACACAGTGAATCAAACTCACTTAATATATCACACAGTGAATCAAACTCACTTAATATATCACGCAGTGAATCAAACTCACTTCATATATCACACAGTGAATCAAACTCACTTAATATATCACACAGTGAATCAAACTCACTTAATATATCACACAGTGAATCAAACTCACTTAATATATCACACAGTGAATCAAACTCACTTAATATATCACACAGTGAATCAAACTCACTTAATATATCACACAGTGAATCAAACTCACTTAATATATCACACAGTGAATCAAACTCACTTAATATATCACACAGTGAATCAAACTCACTTAATATATCACACAGTGAATCAAACTCACTTAATATATCACACAATGAATCCAAGTCACTTAATACATCACACAATGAATCAGACTCACTTAATATATCACACAGTGAATCAAACTCACTTAACATATCACACAGTGAATCAAACTCACTTAATATATCACACAGTGAATCAAACTCACTTAATGCATCACACAGTGAATCAAACTCACTTAATGTATCACACAGTGAATCAAACTCACTTAATATATCACACAATTAATCAAACTCACTTAATATATCACACAGTGAATCAAACTCACTTAATATATCACACAGTCGATCAAACTCACTGAATACATCACACAGTGAATCAGCTAACTTAATATATCACACAGTGAATCAAACTCACTTAATATATCACACAGTGAATCAAACTCACTTAATATATCACACAGTGAATCAAACTCACTTAATTTATCACACAATGAACCAAACTCACTTAATATATCACACAGTGAACCAAACTCACTTAATATATCACACAGTGAATCAAACTCACTTAATATATCACACAGTGAATCAACCTCACTTAATTTATCACACAATGAACCAAACTCACTTAATATATCACACAATGAATCAAACTCACTTAATATATCATACAATGAATCAAACTCACTTAATATATCACACAGTGAATCAAACTCACTTAATATATCACACAATGAATCAAACTCACTTAATATATCACACAGTGAATCAAACTCACTTAATATATCACACAGTGAATCAAACTCACTTGGAAAATCACACAGTGAATCAAACTCCCTTGATATATCACACAGTGAATCAAACTCACTTTATATATCACACAGTGAATCAAACTCACTTTATATATCACACAATGAATCAAACTCACTTAATATATCACACAGTGAATCAAACTCACTTAATATATCACACAGTGAATCAAACTCACTTGAAAAATCACACAGTGAATCAAACTCACTTGATAAATCACACAGTGAATCAAACTCACTTCATACATCACACAATGAATCAGACTCACTTAATATATCACACAATGAATCAAACTCACTTAATATATCATACAGTGAATCAAACTCACTTAATATGTCACACAATGAATCAAACTCACTGAATGTATCACACAGTGAATCAAACTTACTGAATATATCACACAGTCGATCAAACTCACTTAATATATCACACTGTGAATCAGACTCAGTTAATGTATCACACAGTGAATCAAACTCACTTAATATATCACACAATGAATCAAACTCACTTAACATATCACACAGTGAATCAAACTCACTTAATATATCACACAGTTAATCAAACTCACTTAATATATCACACAGTGAATCAAAGTCACTTAATATATCAAACAGTGAATCAAACTCACTTGAAAAATCACACAGTGAATCAAACTCACTTGATAAATCACACAGTGAATCAAACTCACTTCATACATCACACAATGAATCAGACTCACTTAATATATCACACAATGAATCAAACTCACTTAATATATCATACAGTGAATCAAACTCACTTAATATGTCACACAGTGAATCAAACTCACTTAATATCTCACACAATGAATCAAACTCACTTAATGTATCACAGAGTGAATCAAACTCACTTAATATATCACACAGTCGATCAAACTCACTTAATACATCACACAGTGAATCAAACTCACTAAATGGATCACACAATGAATCAAACTCACTTAATATATCATACAGTGAATCAAACTCACTTAATATGTCACACAATGAATCAAACTCACTGAATGTATCACACAGTGAATCAAACTTACTGAATATATCACACAGTCGATCAAACTCACTTAATATATCACACTGTGAATCAGACTCACTTAATATATCACACAGTCGATCAAACTCACTTAATACATCACACAGTGAATCAGCTCACTTAATATATCACACAGTGAATCAAACTCACTTAATATATCACACAGTGAATCAAACTCACTTAATATATCACACAGTGAATCAAACTCACTTAATATATCACACAATGTATCAAACTCACTGAATGTATCACACAGTGAATCAAACTTACTGAATATATCACACAGTCGATCAAACTCACTTAATATATCACACTGTGAATCAGACTCAGTTAATGTATCACACAGTGAATCAAACTCACTTAATATATCACACAATGAATCAAACTCACTTAATATATCACACAGTGAATCAAACTCACTTAATATATCACACAGTGAATCAAACTCACTTAATATATCACACGGTGAATCAAAGTCACTTAATATATCAAACAGTGAATCAAACTCACTTAATATATCACACAGTGAATCAAACTCACTTAATATATCACGCAGTGAATCAAACTCACTTCATATATCACACAGTGAATCAAACTCACTTAATATATCACACAATGAATCAAAGTCACTTAATACATCACACAATGAATCAGACTCACTTAATATATCACACAGTGAATCAAACTCACTTGATATATCACACAGTGAATCAAACTCACTTAATATATCACACATTGAATGAAACTCACTTAATGTATCACACAGTGAATCAAACTCACTTAATGTATCACGCAGTGAATCAAACTCACATAATGTCTCACACAGTGAATCAAACTCACTAAATATAGATTCATAGAGTCATAGAGTTATACAGCACGGATAGAGGCCCTTCGGCCCATCGTGTCCGCGCCGGCCATCTGCCCTGTCTGCTCTAATCCCATATTCCAGTATTTGGTCCATAGCCTTGTATGCTATGGCATTTCAAGTGCTCATCCAAATGCTTCTTGAATGTTGTCAGGGTTCCTGCCTCCACAACCCTTTCAGGCAGTGAGTTCCAGACTCCAACCACCCTCTGGGTGAAAAAGTTCTTTCTCAAATCCCCTCTAAACCTCCCGCCTTTTACCTTGAATCTATGTCCCCTTGTTATAGAACCCTCAACGAAGGGAAAAAGCTCCTTCGTATCCATCCCATCTGTGCCCCTCATAATTTTGTACACCTCAATCATGTCCCCCCTCAGCCTCCTCTGCTCCAAGGAAAACAGACCCAATCTTCCCAGTCTCTCTTCATAGCTGAAGCGCTCCAGCCCTGGTAACATCCTGGTGAATCTCCTCTGCACCCTCTCCAAAGCGATCACATCCTTCCTGTAGTGTGGCGACCAGAACTGCACACAGTACTCCAGCTGTGGCCTAACCAGTGTTTTATACAGTTCCATCATAACCTCCTTGCTCTGATATTCTATGCCTCGGCTAATAAAGGCAAGTATCCCATATGCCTTCTTTACCACCTTATCTACCTGTTCCGCCGCCTTCAGGGATCTGTGAACTTGCACACCAAGATCCCTCTGACCCTCTGTCTTGCCTAGGGTCCTCCCATTCATTGTGTATTCCCTTGCCTTGTTAGTCCCTCCAAAGTGCATCACCTCGCACTTTTCCGGGTTAAATTCCATTTGCCACTGTTCCACCCATCTGACCAACCCATCTATATATCACACAGTGAATCAAACTCACTTGATAAATCACACAGTGAATCAAACTCACTTGATAAATCACACAATGAATCAAACTCACTTAATATATCACACAGTGAATCAAACTCACTTAATATATCACACAGTGAATCAAACTCACTTAATATATCACACAGTGAATCAAACTCACTTAATATATCACACTGTGAATCAAACTCACTTAAAATGTCACACATTGAATCAAACTCACTTAATATATCACACAGTCGATCAAACTCACTTAATATATCACACAGTGAATCAAACTCACTTAATATATCACACAGTCGATCAAACTCACTTAATATATCACGCAGTGAATGAGACTCACTTAATATATCACACAGTGAATCAAACTCACTTAATATATCACACAGTGAATCAAACTCACTTAATATATCACACAGTGAATCAAACTCACTTAACATATCACACAGTGTATCAAACTCACATAACATATCACACAGTGAATCAAAGTCACTTAATATATCACACAGTGAATCAAACTCACTTAATATATCACACAATGAATCAAACTCACTTAATGTATCACACAGTGAATCAAACTCACTTAATATATCACACAGTCGATCAAACTCACTTAATATATCAAACAATGAATCAAACTCACTTAATATATCACACAGTGAATCAAACTCACTTAATATATTACACAGTCGATCAAACTCACTTAATATATCACACAATGAATCAAACTCACTTAATATATCATACAGTGAATCAAACTCACTTAATATCTCACACAATGAATCAAACTCACTTAATGTATCACAGAGTGAATCAAACTCACTTAATATATCACACAGTCGATCAAACTCACTTAATACATCACACAGTGAATCAAACTCACTAAATGGATCACACAATGAATCAAACTCACTTAATATATCATACAGTGAATCAAACTCACTTAATATGTCACACAATGAATCAAACTCACTGAATGTATCACACAGTGAATCAAACTTACTGAATATATCACACAGTGAATCAAACTCACTTAATATATCACACTGTGAATCAGACTCACTTAATATATCACACAGTCGATCAAACTCACTTAATACATCACACAGTGAATCAGCTCACTTAATATATCACACAGTGAATCAAACTCACTTAATATATCACACAGTGAATCAAACTCACTTAATATATCACACAGTGAATCAAACTCACTTAATTTATCACACAATGAACCAAACTCACTTAATATATCACACAGTGAACCAAACTCACTTAATATATCACACAGTGAATCAAACTCACTTAATATATCACACAGTGAATCAACCTCACTTAATTTATCACACAATGAACCAAACTCACTTAATATATCACACAATGAATCAAACTCACTTAATATATCATACAATGAATCAAACTCACTTAATATATCACACAGTGAATCAAACTCACTTAATATATCACACAATGAATCAAACTCACTTAATATATCACACAGTGAATCAAACTCACTTAATATATCACACAGTGAATCAAACTCACTTGGAAAATCACACAGTGAATCAAACTCACTTGATATATCACACAGTGAATCAAACTCACTTTATATATCACACAGTGAATCAAACTCACTTTATATATCACACAATGAATCAAACTCACTTAATATATCACACAGTGAATCAAACTCACTTAATATATCACACAGTGAAACAAACTCACTTGAAAAATCACACAGTGAATCAAACTCACTTGATAAATCACACAGTGAATCAAACTCACTTCATACATCACACAATGAATCAGACTCACTTAATATATCACACAGTGAATCAAAGTCACTTAATATATCACACAGTGAATCAAACTCACTTCATATATCACACAGTGAATCAAACTCACTTAATACATCACACAGTGAATCAAACTCACTGAATATATCACACAGTGAATCAAACTCACTTAATATATCACACAGTGAATCAAACTCACTTAATGTATCACACAGTGAATCAAACTCACTTAATGTATCACACAGTGAATCAAACTCATTTAATATATCACAACGTGAATCACCCTCACTTAATGTATCACACAGTGAATCAGACTCACTTAATATATCACACAGTGAAACAAACTCACTTCATATATCACACAGTGAATCAAACTCACTTAATATATCACACAGTGAATCAAACTCACTTAATATATCACACGGTGAATCAAACTCACTTGATATATCACACAGTGAATCAAAGTCACTTAATATATCACACAGTGAATCAAAGTCACTTAATATATCACACCGTGAATCAAACTCACTTAATATATCACACCGTGAATCAAACTCACTTAATATATCACACAGTGAATCAAACTCACTTAATATATCACACAGTGAATCAGACTCACTTAATATATCACACAGTGAATCAGACTCACTTAATATATCACACAGTGAATCAGACTCACTTAATATATCACACAGTGAATCAAACTCACTTAATATATCACACAGTGAATCAAAGTCACTTAATATATCACACAATGAATCAAACTCACTTAATATATCACACCGTGAATCAAACTCACTTAATATATCACACAGTGAATCAAACTCACTTAATATATCACACAATGAATCAAACTCACTTCATATATCACACAGTGAATCAAACTCACTTCATATATCACACAATGAATCAAACTCACTTCATATATCACACCGTGAATCAAACTCACTTAATATATCACACAGTGAATCAAACTCACTTAATATATCACAAAGTGAATCAAACTCACTTAATATATCACACAATGAATCAAACTCACTTAATTTATCACACAGTCGATCAAACTCACTTATTATATCACAGAATGAATCAAACTCACTTAATATATCAGACAGTGAATCAAACTCACTTAATATATCACAGAGTGAATCAAACTCACTTAATATATCATACAGTGAATCAAACTCACTTAATATATCACACAATGAATCAAACTCACTTAATAGATCACACAGTGAATCAGACTCACTTGATATATCACACAGTGAATAAAAACTCACTTAATATATCACACAGTGAATCAAACTCACTTAATATATCACACAGTGAATCAAACTCACTTAATATATAACACAGTGAATCAAACTTACTTAATATATCACACAGTGAATCAAACTCACTTAATATATCACACAGTGAATCAAACTCACTTAATATATCACAAAGTGAATCAAACTCACTTAATATATCACACAATGAATCAAACTCACTTAATTTATCACACAGTCGATCAAACTCACTTAATATATCACAGAATGAATCAAACTCACTTAATATATCAGACAGTGAATCAAACTCACTTGAGAAATCACACAGTGAATCAAAGTCACTTAATATATCACACAGTGAATCAAACTCACTTCATATATCACACAGTGAATCAAACTCACTTGATTTCTTACACCGTGAATCAAACTCACTTAATATATCACACAGTGAATCAAACTCACTTAATATATCACACAGTGAATCAGACTCACTTAATATATCACACAGTGAATCAAACTCACTTAATATATCACACAGTGAATCAACTCACTTAATATATCACACAGTGAATCAAACTCACTTAATATATCACACAGTGAATCAAACTCACTTGATATATCACACCGTGAATCAAACTCACTAATATATCACACAATGAATCAAACTCACTTAATGTGTCACACAGTGAATCAAACTCACTGAATATAACACAGTCGATCAAACTCACTTAATATATCACACAATGAATCAAACTCACTTAATATATCACACAGTGAATCAAACTCACTTAATATATCACACAATGAATCAAACTCACTTAATATATCACACAGTGAATCAAACTCACTTAATATATCACACAGTGAATCAAACTCACTTAATATATCACACAGTGAATCAGACTCACTTAATGTATCACACAGTGAATCAGACTCACTTAATATATCACACAGTGAATCAAACTCACTTAATATATCACACAGTGAATCAAACTCACTGAATATATCACACAGTGAATCAAACTCACTTAATATATCACACAGTGAATCAAAGTCACTTAATATATCACACAGTGAATCAGACTCACTTAATATATCACACAGTGAATCAAACTCACTTAATATATCACACAGTGAATCAAACTCACTTAATATATCACACAGTGAATCAAACTCACTTAATATATCACACAGTGAATCAAACTCACTTAATACATCACACAGTGAATCAGACTCACTTAATACATCACACAGTGAATCAAAGTCACTTAATATATCACACAGTGAATTAAACTCACTTAATATATCACACAGTGAATTAAACTCACTTAATATATGACACAGTGAATCAAACTCACTTAATATATCACACGGTGAATCAAACTCACTTAATATATCACACAGTGAATTAAACTCACTTAACATATGACACAGTGAATCAAACTCACTTAATATATCACACGGTGAATCAAAGTCACTTAATATATCACACCGTGAATCAAAGTCACTTAATATATCACACCGTGAATCAAAGTCACTTAATATATCACACAGTGAATCAAACTCACTTAATATATCACACGGTGAATCAAACTCACATAATATATCACACAGTGAATTAAACTCACTTAATATATCACACGGTGAATCAAAGTCACTTAATATATCACACCGTGAATCAAAGTCACTTAATATATCACACCGTGAATCAAAGTCACTTAATATATCACACAGTGAATCAAACTCACTTAATCTATCACACGGTGAATCAAACTCACTTAATATATGACACAGTGAATCAAACTCACTTAATATATCACACGGTGAATCAAACTCACTTAATATATCACACAGTGAATTAAACTCACTTAATATATCACACAGTGAATCAAACTCACTTAATATATCACACGGTGAATCAAAGTCACTTAATATATCACACCGTGAATCAAAGTCACTTAATATATCACACCGTGAATCAAAGTCACTTAATATATCACACCGTGAATCAAAGTCACTTAATACATCACACAGTGAATCAAACTCACTTAATATATCACACAGTGAATTAAACTCACTTAATATATGACACAGTGAATCAAACTCACTTAATATATCACACGGTGAATCAAAGTCACTTAATATATCACACAGTGAATCAAACTCACTTAATATATCACACAGTGAATTAAACTCACTTAATATATGACACAGTGAATCAAACTCACTTAATATATCACACGGTGAATCAAAGTCACTTAATATATCACACCGTGAATCAAAGTCACTTAATATATCACACCGTGAATCAAACTCACATAATATATCACACAGTGAATCAAACTCACTTAATATATCACACAGTGAATCAGACTCACTTAATATATCACACAGTGAATCAGACTCACTTAATATATCACACAGTGAATCAGACTCACTTAATATATCACACAGTGAATCAAACTCACTTAATATATCACACAGTGAATCAAACTCACTTGATATATCACACCGTGAATCAAGCTCACTTAATATATCATACAGTGAATCAAACTCCCTTAATATATCACACAATGAATCAAACTCACTTAATGTATCACACAGTGAATCAAACTCACTGAATATAACACAGTCGATCAAACTCACTTAATATATCACACAATGAATCAAACTCACTTAATATATCACACAGTGAATCAAACTCATTTAATATATCACACAATGAATCAAACTCACTTAATATATCACACAGTGAATCAAACTCACTTAATATATCACACAGTGAATCAAACTCACTTAATATATCACACAGTGAATCAGACTCACTTAATGTATCACACAGTGAATCAGACTCACTTAATATATCACACAATGAATCAAACTCACTTAATATATCACACAGTGAAACAAACTCACTTAATGTATCACACAGTGAATCAAACTCACTTAATATATCACACAGTGAATCAAAGTCACTTAATATATCACACAGTGAATCAGACTCACTTAATATATCACACAGTGAATCAGACTCACTTAATATATCACACAGTGAATCAAAGTAACTTAATATATCACACAGTGAATCAAACTCACTTAATATATCACACAGTGAATTAAACTCACTTAATATATGACACAGTGAATCAAAGTCACTTAATATATCACACAGTGAATCAAAGTCACTTAATATATCACACCGTGAATCAAACTCACTTAATATATCACACAGTGAATCAAACTCACTTAATATATCACACAGTGAATCAGACTCACTTAATATATCACACAGTGAATCAGACTCACTTAATATATCACACAGTGAATCAGACTCACTTAATATATCACACAGTGAATCAAACTCACTTAATATATCACACAGTGAATCAAACTCACTTAATATATCACACAGTGAATCAAAGTCACTTAATATATCACACAGTGAATCAAAGTCACTTAATACATCACACAATGAATCAGACTCACTTAATATATCACACAGTGAATCAAACTCACTTAACATATCACACAGTGAATCAAACTCAATTAATGTATCACACAGTGAATCAAACTCATTTAATATATCACACTGTGAATCAAACTCACTTAATATATCACACAGTGAATCAAACTCACTTAAGACATCACACAGTGAATCAACCTCACTTCATTTATCACACAGTGAATCAAACTCAGTTAACATATAACACAGTGAATCAACCTCACTTAATTTATCACACAATGAATCAAACTCACTTAATATATCACACAGTGAATCAAACTCACTTAATATATCACACAGTGATTCAAACTCACTTAATGTATCACACAGTGAATCAAACTCACTTAATATATCACAAAATGAATCAAACTCACTTCATATATCACACCGTGAATCACACTCACTTAATATATCACACAGTGAATCAAACTCACTTAATATATCACACAGTGAATCAAACTCACTTAATATATCACACAATGAATCAAACTGACTTAATATATCACACAGTGAATCAAACTCACTTAATGTATCACACAGTGAATCAAACTCACTTGATATATCACACAATGAATCAAACTCACTTAATATATCACACCGTGAATCAAACTCACTTAATATATCACACAGTGAATCAAACTCACTTAATATATCACACAATGAATCAAACTCACTTCATATATCACAGAGTGAATCAAACTAACTTCATATATCACATAATGAATCAAAATCACTTAATATATCACACCGTGAATCAAACTCACTTAATATATCACACAGTGAATCAAACTCACTTAATATATCACACAGTGAATCAAACTCACTTAATATATCACACAGTGAATCAAACTCACTTAATATATCATACAGTGAATCAAACTCACTTAATATATCACACAATGAATCAAACTCACTTCATAGATCACACAGTGAATCAGACTCACTTGATATATCACACAGTGAATAAAAACTCACTTAATATATCATACAGTGAATCAAACTCACTTAATATATCACACAGTGAATCAAACTCACTTGAGAAATCACACAGTGAATCAAAGTCACTTAATATATCACACAGTGAATCAAACTCACTTAATATATCACACAATGAATCAAACTCACTTCATATATCACACAGTGAATCAAACTCACTTGATTTCTCACACCGTGAATCAAACTCACTTAATATATCACACAGTGAATCAAACTCACTTAATATATCACACAGTGAATCAGACTCACTTAATATATCACACAGTGAATCAAACTCACTTAATATATCACACAGTGAATCAAACTCACTTAATATATCACACAGTGAATCAAACACACTTAATATATCACACAGTGAATCAAACTCACTTGATATATCACACCGTGAATCAAACTCACTTAATATATCACACAGTGAATCAAACTCACTTAATATATCACACAGTGAATCAGACTCACTTAATATATCACACAGTGAATCAGACTCACTTAATATATCACACAGTGAATCAAACTCACTTAATATATCACACAGTGAATCAAACTCACTTAATATATCACACAATGAATCAAACTGACTTAATATATCACACAGTGAATCAAACTCACTTCATGTATCACACAGTGAATCAAACTCACTTGATATATCACACAATGAATCAAACTCACTTAATATATCACACCGTGAATCAAACTCACTTAATATATCACACAGTGAATCAAACTCACTTAATATATCACACAGTGAATCAAACTCACTTAATATATCACACAGTGAATCAAACTCACTTAATATATCATACAGTGAATCAAACTCACTTAATATATCACACAATGAATCAAACTCACTTCATAGATCACACAGTGAATCAGACTCACTTGATATATCACACAGTGAATAAAAACTCACTTAATATATCACACAGTGAATCAAACTCACTTAATAAATCACACAGTGAATCAAACTCACTTGAGAAATCACACAGTGAATCAAAGTCACTTAATATATCACACAGTGAATCAAACTCACTTAATATATCACACAATGAATCAAACTCACTTCATATATCACACAGTGAATCAAACTCACTTGATTTCTCACACCGTGAATCAAACTCACTTAATATATCACACAGTGAATCAAACTCACTTAATATATCACACAGTGAATCAGACTCACTTAATATATCACACAGTGAATCAAACTCACTTAATATATCACACAGTGAATCAAACTCACTTAATATATCACACAGTGAATCAAACTCACTTAATATATCACACAGTGAATCAAACTCACTTGATATATCACACCGTGAATCAAACTCACTTAATATATCACACAGTGAATCAAACTCACTTAATATATCACACAGTGAATCAGACTCACTTAATATATCACGCAGTGAATCAGACTCTCTTAATATATCACACAGTGAATCAAACTCACTTGATATATCACACAGTGAATCAAAGTCACATAATATATCACACAGTGAATCAAACTCACTTAATATATCACACAGTGAATCAAACTCACTTCATATATCACGCAGTGAATCAAACTCACTTCATATATCACACAGTGAATCAAACTCACTTGATATATCACACCGTGAATCAAACTCACTTAATATATCACACAGTGAATCCGACTCACTTAATATATCACACAGTGAATCAGACTCACTTAATATATCACACAGTGAATCAAACTCACTTAATATATCACACAGTGAATCAAAGTCACTTAATATATCACACCTTGAATCAAACTCACTTAACATATCACACAGTGAATCAAACTCACTTAATATATCACGCAGTGAATCAAACTCACTTCATATATCACACAGCGAATCAAACTCACTTGATATATCACACCGTGAATCAAACTCACTTAATATATCACACAGTGAATCAAACTCACTTAATATATCATACAGTGAATCAAACTCACTTAATATATCACACAATGAATCAAACTCACTTCATAGATCACACAGTGAATCAGACTCACTTGATATATCACACAGTGAATAAAAACTCACTTAATATATCACACAGTGAATCAAACTCACTTAATAAATCACACAGTGAATCAAACTCACTTGAGAAATCACACAGTGAATCAAAGTCACTTAATATATCACACAGTGAATCAAACTCACTTAATATATCACACAATGAATCAAACTCACTTCATATATCACACAGTGAATCAAACTCACTTGATTTCTCACACCGTGAATCAAACTCACTTAATATATCACACAGTGAATCAAACTCACTTAATATATCACACAGTGAATCAGACTCACTTAATATATCACACAGTGAATCAAACTCACTTAATATATCACACAGTGAATCAAACTCACTTAATATATCACACAGTGAATCAAACTCACTTAATATATCACACAGTGAATCAAACTCACTTGATATATCACACCGTGAATCAAACTCACTTAATATATCACACAGTGAATCAAACTCACTTAATATATCACACAGTGAATCAGACTCACTTAATATATCACGCAGTGAATCAGACTCACTTAATATATCACACAGTGAATCAAACTCACTTGATATATCACACAGTGAATCAAAGTCACATAATATATCACACAGTGAATCAAACTCACTTAATATATCACACAGTGAATCAAACTCACTTCATATATCACGCAGTGAATCAAACTCACTTCATATATCACACAGTGAATCAAACTCACTTGATATATCACACCGTGAATCAAACTCACTTAATATATCACACAGTGAATCCGACTCACTTAATATATCACACAGTGAATCAGACTCACTTAATATATCACACAGTGAATCAAACTCACTTAATATATCACACAGTGAATCAAAGTCACTTAATATATCACACCTTGAATCAAACTCACTTAACATATCACACAGTGAATCAAACTCACTTAATATATCACGCAGTGAATCAAACTCACTTCATATATCACACAGCGAATCAAACTCACTTGATATATCACACCGTGAATCAAACTCACTTAATATATCACACAGTGAATCAAACTCACTTAATATATCACACAGTGAATCAAAGTCACTTAATACATCACACAGTGAATCAAACTCACTTAATATATCACACAGTGAATCAGACTCACTTAATATATCACACAGTGAATCAGACTCACTTAATATATCACACAGTGAATCAAACTCACTTAATATATCACACAGTGAATCAGACTCACTTAATATATCACACCGTGAATCAAACTCACTTAATATATCACACAGTGAATCAGACTCACTTAATATATCACACAGTGAATCAAACTCACTTAACATATCACACAGTGAATCAAACTCACTTAATATATCACACAGTGAATCAAACTCACTTAATGTATCACACAGTGAATCAAACTCACTTAATACATCACACAGTGAATCAACCTCACTTCATTTATCACACAGTGAATCAAACTCACTTAACATATAACACAGTGAATCAACCTCACTTAATTTATCACACAATGAATCAAACTCACTTAATATATCACACAGTGAATCAAACTCACTTAATATATCACACAGTGATTCAAACTCACTTAATGTATCACACAGTGAATCAAACTCACTTAATTTATCACACAATGAATCAAACTCACTTCATATATCACACCGTGAATCAAACTCACTTCATATATCACACAGTGAATCAAACTCACTTAATATATCACACAGTGAATCAAACTCACTTAATATATCACACAATGAATCAAACTGACTTAATATATCACACAGTGAATCAAACTCACTTAATGTATCACACAGTGAATCAAACTCACTTGATATATCACACAATGAATCAAACTCACTTAATATATCACACCGTGAATCAAACTCACTTAATATATCACACAGTGAATCAAACTCACTTAATATATCACACAATGAATCAAACTCACTTAATATATCACACAGTGAATCAAACTCACTTCATATATCAAACAATGAATCAAACTCACTTAATATATCACACCGTGAATCAAACTCACTTAATATATCACACAGTGAATCAAACTCACTTAATATATCACACAATGAATCAAACTCACTTAATTTATCACACAGTCGATCAAACTCACTTAAAATATCACAGAATGAATCAAACTCACTTAATATATCACACAGTGAATCAAACTCACTTAATATATCATACAGTGAATCAAACTCACTTAATATATCACACAATGAATCAAACTCACTTAATAGATCACACAGTGAATCTGACTCACTTGATATATCACACAGTGAATAAAAACTCACTTAATATATCACACAGTGAATCAAACTCACTTAATATATCACACAGTGAATCAAACTCACTTGAGAAATCACACAGTGAATCAAAGTCACTTAATATATCACACAGTGAATCAAACTCACTTAATATATCACACAGTGAATCAAACTCACTTCATATATCACACAGTGAATCGAACTCACTTGATTTCTCACACCGTGAATCAAACTCACTTAATATATCACACAGTGAATCAAACTCACTTAATATATCACACAGTGAATCAGACTCACTTAATATATCACACAGTGAATCAAACTCACTTAATATATCACACAGTGAATCAAACTCACTTAATATATCACACAGTGAATCAAACTCACTTAATATATCACACAGTGAATCAAACTCACTTAATATGTCACACAGTGAATCAAACTCACTTAATATATCACACAGTGAATCAGACACACTGAATATATCACACAGTGAATCAAACTCACTTGATATATCACACAGTGAATCAAAGTCACTTAATATATCACACCGTGAATCAAACTCACTTGATATATCACACAGTGAATCAAACTCACTTCATATATCACGCAGTGAATCAAATTCACTTCATATATCAGACAGTGAATCAAACTCACTTGATATATCACACCGTGAATCAAACTCACTGAATATATCACACAGTGAATCAAACTCACTTAATATATCACACAGTGAATCAAACTCATTTAATATATCACACAGTGAATCAAACTCACTTAATATATCACACAGTTAATTAAACTCACTTAATATATCACACAGTGAATCAAACTCACTTAATATATCACACAGTGAATCAAACTCACTTAATATATCACACAGTTAATTAAACTCACTTAATATATCACACAGTGAATCAAACTCACTTAATATATCACACAGTGAATCAAACTCACTTAAAATATCACACAGTGAATCAAACTCACTTAATATATCACACAGTGAATCAAAGTCACTTGATATATCACACAGTGAATCAAACTCACTTATTATATCACACAGTGAAGCAAAGTCACTTGATATATCACACCGTGAATCAAACTCACTTAATATATCACACAGTGAATCAGACTCACTTAATATATCACACAGTCGATCAAACTCACTTAATATATCACACATTGAATCAAACTCACCTAATATATCACACAGTCGATCAAACTCATTTAATATATCACACAGTGAATCAAACTCACTTAATATATCACACAGTGAATCAAACTCACTTAATATATCACACAGTGAATCAAAGTCACTTAATATATCACACAGTCGATCAAACTCATTTAATATATCACACATTGAATCAAACTCACCTAATATATCACACAGTGAATCAAACTCACTTAATATATCACACAGTGAATCAAACTCACTTAATATATCACACAGTCGATCAAACTCACTTAATATATCACACAGTGAATCAAACTCACTTAATATATCACACAGTGAATCAAACTCACTTAATATATCACACAGTGAATCAAAGTCACTTGATATATCACACCGTGAATCATTCTCACTTAATATATCACACAGTGAATCAGACTCACTTAATATATCACACAGTGAATCAAACTCACTTAATATATCACACAGTCGATCAAACTCACTTAATATATCACACAGTGAATCAAACTCACTTAATTTATCACACAGTCGATCAAACTCACTGAATATAACACACAATCAAACTCACTTAATATATCACACAGTTAATCAAACTCACTTATTATATCACACAGTGAATCAAACTCACTTAATATATCACACAGTCGAACAAACTCACTTAATATATCACACAGTCAATCAAACTCACTTAATATATCACACAGTGAATCAAACTCACTTAATAAATCACACGGTGAATCAAACTCACTTAATATATCACACGGTGAATCAAACTCACTTAATATATCACACAGTGAATCGAACTCACTTAATACATCATACAGTCGATCAAACTCACTTAATATATCACACAGTGAATCAGACTCACTTCATATATCACACAGTGAATCAAACTCACTTAATATATCACACAGTGAATCAAACTCACTTAATATATCACACAGTCGATCAAACTCACTTAATATATCACACAGTTAATCAACCTCACTTAATATATCACACAGTGAATCAAACTCACTTAATATATCACACCGTGAATCAAACTCAATTAATATATCACACAGTTAATCAAACTCACTTAATATATCACACAGTTAATCAACCTCACTTAATATATCACACAGTGAATCAAACTCACTTAATATAT
This sequence comes from Heptranchias perlo, assembly GCF_035084215.1. NCBI lineage: Eukaryota > Metazoa > Chordata > Chondrichthyes > Hexanchiformes > Hexanchidae > Heptranchias > Heptranchias perlo. The sequence goes on along the minus strand of NW_027139227.1, from coordinate 451,599 downwards.
CACACAGTGAATCAGACTCACTTAATATATCACACAGTCGAGCAAACTCAATTAATATATCACACAGTGAATCAAACTCACTTAATATATCACACAGTCGATCAAACTCACTTAATATATCACACAGTGAATCTAACTCACTTAATATATCACACAGCTGATCAAACTCACTTAATATATCACACAGTGAATCAAACTCACTTAATTTATCACACAGTCGATCAAACTCACTGAATATAACACACAATCAAACTCACTTAATATATCACACAGTGAATCAAACTCACTTAATATATCACACAGTGAATCAAACTCACTTGAGAAATCACACAGTGAATCAAAGTCACTTAATATATCACACAGTGAATCAAACTCACTTAATATATCACACAGTGAATCAAACTCACTTCATATATCACACAGTGAATCGAACTCACTTGATTTCTCACACCGTGAATCAAACTCACTTAATATATCACACAGTGAATCAAACTCACTTAATATATCACACAGTGAATCAGACTCACTTAATATATCACACAGTGAATCAAACTCACTTAATATATCACACAGTGAATCAAACTCACTTAATATGTCACACAGTGAATCAAACTCACTTAATATATCACACAGTGAATCAAACTCACTTGATATATCACACCGTGAATCAAACTCACTTAATATGTCACACAGTGAATCAAACTCACTTAATATATCACACAGTGAATCAGACTCACTTAATATATCACACAGTGAATCAGACACACTGAATATATCACACAGTGAATCAAACTCACTTGATATATCACACAGTGAATCAAAGTCACTTAATATATCACACCGTGAATCAAACTCACTTGATATATCACACAGTGAATCAAACTCACTTCATATATCACGCAGTGAATCAAATTCACTTCATATATCAGACAGTGAATCAAACTCACTTGATATATCACACCGTGAATCAAACTCACTGAATATATCACACAGTGAATCAAACTCACTTAATATATCACACAGTGAATCAAACTCACTTAATATATCACACAGTGAATCAAACTCACTTAATATATCACACAGTTAATTAAACTCACTTAATATATCACACAGTGAATCAAACTCACTTAATATATCACACAGTGAATCAAACTCACTTAATATATCACACAGTTAATTAAACTCACTTAATATATCACACAGTGAATCAAACTCACTTAATATATCACACAGTGAATCAAACTCACTTAAAATATCACACAGTGAATCAAACTCACTTAATATATCACACAGTGAATCAAAGTCACTTGATATATCACACAGTGAATCAAACTCACTTATTATATCACACAGTGAAGCAAAGTCACTTGATATATCACACCGTGAATCAAACTCACTTAATATATCACACAGTGAATCAGACTCACTTAATATATCACACAGTCGATCAAACTCATTTAATATATCACACAGTGAATCAAACTCACTTAATATATCACACAGTGAATCAAACTCACTTAATATATCACACAGTCGATCAAACTCATTTAATATATCACACAGTGAATCAAACTCACTTAATATATCACACAGTCGATCAAACTCACTTAATATATCACACAGTGAATCAAACTCACTTAATATATCACACAGTGAATCAAACTCACTTAATATATCACACAGTGAATCAAAGTCACTTGATATATCACACCGTGAATCATTCTCACTTAATATATCACACAGTGAATCAGACTCACTTAATATATCACACAGTGAATCAAACTCACTTAATATATCACACAGTCGATCAAACTCACTTAATATATCACACAGTGAATCAAACTCACTTAATTTATCACACAGTCGATCAAACTCACTGAATATAACACACAATCAAACTCACTTAATATATCACACAGTTAATCAAACTCACTTATTATATCACACAGTGAATCAAACTCACTTAATATATCACACAGTCGAACAAACTCACTTAATATATCACACAGTCAATCAAACTCACTTAATATATCACACAGTGAATCAAACTCACTTAATAAATCACACGGTGAATCAAACTCACTTAATATATCACACGGTGAATCAAACTCACTTAATATATCACACAGTGAATCAGACTCACTTCACATATCACACAGTGAATCAAACTCACTTAATATATCACACAGTGAATCAAACTCACTTAATATATCACACAGTCGATCAAACTCACTTAATATATCACACAGTTAATCAACCTCACTTAATATATCACACAGTGAATCAAACTCACTTAATATATCACACCGTGAATCAAACTCAATTAATATATCACACAGTTAATCAAACTCACTTAATATATCACACAGTTAATCAACCTCACTTAATATATCACACAGTGAATCAAACTCACTTAATATATCACACAGTGAATCAGACTCACTTAATATATCACACAGTCGAGCAAACTCACTTAATATATCACACAGTGAATCAAACTCACTTAATATATCACACAGTCGATCAAACTCACTTAATATATCACACAGTGAATCAAACTCACTTGAGAAATCACACAGTGAATCAAAGTCACTTAATATATCACACAGTGAATCAAACTCACTTAATATATCACACAGTGAATCAAACTCAATTAATATATCACACAATGAATCAAACTCACTTAATATATCACACAGTGAATCAAACTCACTTAATATATCATACAGTGAATCAAAGTCACTTAATATATCACACAGTGAATCAAAGTCACTTGATATATCACACCGTGAATCAAACTCACTTAATATATCACACAGTGAATCAGACTCACTTAATATATCACACAGTCGATCAAACTCATTTAATATATCACACAGTGAATCTAACTCACTTAATATATCACACAGCTGATCAAACTCACTTAATATATCACACAGTGAATCAAACTCACTTAATTTATCACACAGTCGATCAAACTCACTGAATATAACACACAATCAAACTCACTTAATATATCACACAGTGAATCAAACTCACTTAATATATCACACAGTGAATCAAACTCACTTAATATATCACACAGTGAATCAAACTCACTTAATATATCACACAGTCGATCAAACTCACTTAATATATCACACAGTGAATCAAACTCACTTAATATATCACACAGTGAATCAAACTCACTTAATATATCATACAGTGAATCAAAGTCACTTAATATATCACACAGTGAATCAAAGTCACTTGATATATCACACCGTGAATCAAACTCAATTAATATATCACACAGTGAATCAAAGTCACTTAATATATCACACAGTGAATCAAACTCACTTAATATATCACACAGTCGATCAAACTCACTTAATATATCACACAGTGAATCAAACTCACTTAATATATCACACAGTCGATCAAACTCACTTAATATATCACACAGTGAATCAAACTCACTTAATATATCACACAGTGAATCAAACTCACTTAATATATCACACAGTGAATCAAACTCACTTAATATATCACACAGTGAATCAAACTCACTTAATATATCACACTGTGAATCAAACTCACTTAATATATCACACAGTGAATCAAACTCACTTCAGAAATCACACAGTGAATCAAAATCACTTGATTTCTCACACCGTGAATCAAACTCACTTAATATATCACACAGTGAATCAAAGTCACTTAATACATCACACAATGAATCAGACTCAATTAATACATCACACAGTGAATCAAACTCACTTAACCTATCACACAGTGAATCAAACTCAATTAATATATCACACAGTGAATCAAACTCACTTAATATATCACACAGTGAATCAAACTCACTTAATATATCATACAGTGAATCAAAGTCACTTAATATATCACACAGTGAATCAAACTCACTTGAGAAATCACACAGTCAATCAAAGTCACTTAATATATCACACAGTGAATCAAACTCACTTAATATATCACACAGTGAATCAAACTCACTTCATATATCACACAGTGAATCAAACTCACTTGATTTCTCACACCGTGAATCAAACTCACTTAATATATCACACAGTGAATCAAACTCACTTAATATATCACACAGTGAATCAGACTCACTTAATATATCACACAGTGAATCAAACTCACTTAATATATCACACAGTGAATCAAACTCACTTAATATATCACACAGTGAATCAAACTCACTTAATATATCACACAGTGAATAAAAACTCACTTAATATATCACACAGTGAATCAAACTCACTTAATATATCACACAGTGAATCAAACTCACTTGAGAAATCACACAGTGAATCAAAGTCACTTAATATATCACACAGTGAATCAAACTCACTTAATATATCACACAGTGAATCAAACTCACTTCATATATCACACAGTGAATCAAACTCACTTGATTTCTCACACCGTGAATCAAACTCACTTAATATATCACACAGTGAATCAAACTCACTTAATATATCACACAGTGAATCAAACTCACTTAATATATCACACAGTGAATCAAACTCACTTAATATATCACACAGTGAATCAAACTCACTTAATATATCACACAGTGAATCAAACTCACTTAATATATCACACAGTGAATCAAACTCACTTAATATATCACACCGTGAATCAAACTCACTTAATATGTCACACAGTGAATCAAACTCACTTAATATATCACACAGTGAATCAAACTCACTTAATATATCACACAGTGAATCAAACTCACTTAATATATCACACAGTGAATCAAACTCACTTAATATATCACACAGCGAATCAGACTCACTTAATATATCACACAGTGAATCAGACTCACTTAATATATCACACAGTGAATCAAACTCACTTCATATATCACGCAGTGAATCAAACTCACTTCATATATCACACAGTGAATCAAACTCACTTGATATATCACACCGTGAATCAAACTCACTTCATATATCACACAGTGAATCAAACTCACTTGATATATCACACCGTGAATCAAACTCACTTAATATATCACACAGTGAATCAAACTCACTTAATATATCACACAGTGAATCAAAGTCACTTAATACATCACACAATGAATCAGACTCAATTAATACATCACACAGTGAATCAAACTCACTTAACCTATCACACAGTGAATCAAACTCAATTAATATATCACACAGTGAATCAAACTCACTTAATATATCACACAGTGAATCAAACTCACTTAATATATCATACAGTGAATCAAAGTCACTTAATATATCACACAGTGAATCAAAGTCACTTGATATATCACACCGTGAATAAATCTCACTTAATATATCACACAGTGAATCAGACTCACTTAATATATCACACAGTCGATCAAACTCATTTAATATATCACACAGTGAATCTAACTCACTTAATATATCACACAGTGAATCAAACTCACTTAATTTATCACACAGTCGATCAAACTCACTGAATATAACACACAATCAAACTCACTTAATATATCACACAGTGAATCAAACTCACTTAATATATCACACAGTGAATCAAACTCACTTAATATATCACACAGTGAATTAAACTCACTTAATATATCACACAGTGAATCAAACTCACTTAATATATCACACAGTGAATCAAAGTCACTTGATATTTCAGACCGTGAATCAAACTCACTTAATATATCACACAGTGAATCAGACTCACTTAATATATCACACAGTCGATCAAACTCATTTAATATATCACACAGTGAATCAAACTCACTTAATTTATCACACAGTCGATCAAACTCACTGAATATAACACACAATCAAACTCACTTAATATATCACACAGTGAATCAAACTCACTTAATATATCACACAGTGAATCAAACTCACTTAATATATCACACAGTGAATCAAACTCACTTAATATATCACACAGTGAATCAGACTCACTTAATATATCACACAGTGAATCAAACTCACTTAATATATCACACAGTGAATCAAACTCACTTAATATATCATACAGTGAATCAAAGTCACTTAATATATCACACAGTGAATCAAAGTCTCTTGATATATCACACCGTGAATCAAACTCACTTAATATATCACACATTGAAGCAAAGTCACTTGATATATCACACCGTGAATCAAACTCACTTAATATATCACACAGTGAATCAGACTCACTTAATATATCACACAGTCGATTAAACTCACTTAATATATCACACAGTGAATCAAACTCACTTAATATATCACACAGTCGATCAAACTCATTTAATATATCACACAGTGAATCAAACTCACTTAATATATCACACAGTCGATCAAACTCACTTAATATATCACACAGTGAATCAAACTCACTTAATATATCACACAGTGAATCAAACTCACTTAATATATCACACAGTGAATCAAAGTCACTTGATATATCACACCGTGAATCATTCTCACTTAATATATCACACAGTGAATCAGACTCACTTAATATATCACACAGTCGATCAAACTCATTTAATATATCACACAGTGAATCAAACTCACTTAATATATCACACAGTCGATCAAAGTCACTTAATATATCACACAGTGAATCAAACTCACTTAATTTATCACACAGTCGATCAAACTCACTGAATATAACACACAATCAAACTCACTTAATATATCACACAGTGAATCAAACTCACTTAATATATCACACAGTGAATCAAACTCACTTAATATATCACACAGTCGAACAAACTCACTTAATATATCACACAGTCAATCAAACTCACTTAATATATCACACAGTGAATCAAACTCACTTAATAAATCACACGATGAATCAGACTCACTTAATATATCACACGGTGAATCAAACTCACTTAATATATCACACGGTGAATCAAACTCACTTAATATATCACACAGTGAATCAAACTCACTTAATACATCACACAGTGAATCAGACTCACTTCATATATCACACAGTGAATCAAACTCACTTAATATATCACACAGTGAATCAAACTCACTTAATATATCACACAGTCGATCAAACTCACTTAATATATCACACAGTGAATCAACCTCACTTAATATATCACACAGTGAATCAAACTCACTTAATATATCACACAGTGTATCAAACTCAATTAATATATCACACAGTGAATCAAACTCACTTAATGTATCACACAGTGAATCAAACTCAATTAATATATCACACAGTGAATCAAACTCACTTAATATATCACACAGTGAATCAAACTCAATTAATATATCACACAGTGAATCAAACTCACTTAATATATCACACAGTGAATCAAACTCACTTAATATATCATACAGTGAATCAAAGTCACTTAATATATCACACAGTGAATCAAAGTCACTTGATATATCACACCGTGAATCAAACTCACTTAATATATCACACAGTGAATCAGACTCACTTAATATATCACACAGTCGATCAAACTCATTTAATATATCACACAGTGAATCTAACTCACTTAATATATCACACAGTTGATCAAACTCACTTAATATATCACACAGTGAATCAAACTCACTTAATTTATCACACAGTCGATCAAACTCACTGAATATAACACACAATCAAACTCACTTAATATATCACACAGTGAATCAAACTCACTTAATATATCACACAGTGAATCAAACTCACTTAATATATCACACAGTGAATCAAACTCACTTAATATATCACACAGTCGATCAAACTCACTTAATATATCATACAGTGAATCAAACTCACTTAATATATCACACAGTGAATCAAACTCACTTAATATATCACACAGTGAATCAAACTCACTTAATATATCACACAGTGAATCAAACTCACTTAATATATCATACAGTGAATCAAACTCACTTAATATATCATACAGTGAATCAAAGTCACTTAATATATCACACAGTGAATCAAAGTCACTTGATATATCACACCGTGAATCAAACTCAATTAATATATCACACAGTGAATCAAAGTCACTTGATATATCACACCGTGAATCAAACTCACTTAATATATCACACAGTGAATCAGACTCACTTAATATATCACACAGTCGAGCAAACTCACTTAATATATCACACAGTGAATCAAACTCACTTAATATATCACACAGTCGATCAAACTCACTTAATATATCACACAGTGAATCAAACTCACTTAATATATCACACAGTGAATCAAACTCACTTAATATATCACACAGTGAATCAAACTCACTTAATATATCACACTGTGAATCAAACTCACTTAATATATCACACAGTGAATCAAACTCACTTCAGAAATCACACAGTGAATCAAACTCACTTGATTTCTCACACCGTGAATCAAACTCACTTAATATATCACACAGTGAATCAAAGTCACTTAATACATCACACAATGAATCAGACTCAATTAATACATCACACAGTGAATCAAACTCACTTAACCTATCACACAGTGAATCAAACTCAATTAATATATCACACAGTGAATCAAACTCACTTAATATATCACACAGTGAATCAAACTCACTTAATATATCATACAGTGAATCAAAGTCACTTAATATATCACACAGTGAATCAAACTCACTTGAGAAATCACACAGTCAATCAAAGTCACTTAATATATCACACAGTGAATCAAACTCACTTAATATATCACACAGTGAATCAAACTCACTTCATATATCACACAGTGAATCAAACTCACTTGATTTCTCACACCGTGAATCAAACTCACTTAATATATCACACAGTGAATCAAACTCACTTAATATATCACACAGTGAATCAGACTCACTTAATATATCACACAGTGAATCAAACTCACTTAATATATCACACAGTGAATCAAACTCACTTAATATATCACACAGTGAATCAAACTCACTTAATATATCACACAGTGAATCAAACTCACTTAATATATCACACAGTGAATAAAAACTCACTTAATATATCACACAGTGAATCAAACTCACTTAATATATCACACAGTGAATCAAACTCACTTGAGAAATCACACAGTGAATCAAAGTCACTTAATATATCACACAGTGAATCAAACTCACTTAATATATCACACAGTGAATCAAACTCACTTCATATATCACACAGTGAATCAAACTCACTTGATTTCTCACACCGTGAATCAAACTCACTTAATATATCACACAGTGAATCAAACTCACTTAATATATCACACAGTGAATCAAACTCACTTAATATATCACACAGTGAATCAAACTCACTTAATATATCACACAGTGAATCAAACTCACTTAATATATCACACAGTGAATCAGACTCACTTAATATATCACACAGTCGATCAAACTCACTTAATATATCACACAGTGGATCAAACTCACTTAATATATCATACATTGAATCAAAGTCACTTAATATATCACACAGTGAATCAAACTCACTTGATATATCACACCGTGAATCAAACTCACTTAATATATCACACAGTGAATCAAAGTCACTTGATATATCACACAGTCGATCAAACTCACTTAATATATCACACAGTCAATCAAACTCACTTAATATATCACACAGTGAATCAAACTCACTTAATATATCTCACAGTGAATCAAACTCACTTAATATATCACACAGTGAATCAAACTCACTTAATATATCACACAGTGAATCAAACTCACTTAATATATCACACAGTGAATCAAACTCACTTAATATATCACACAGTGAATCAAACTCACTTAATATATCACACAGTCGATCAAACTCACTTAATATATCACACAGTGAATCAAACTCACTTAATATATCACACAGTCGATCAAACTCATTTAATATATCACACAGTGAATCAAACTCACTTAATATATCACACAGTCGATCAAACTCACTTTATATATCACACAGTGAATCAAACTCACTTAATTTATCACACAGTCGATCAAACTCACTGAATATAACACACAATCAAACTCACTTAATATATCACACAGTGAATCAAACTCACTTAATATATCACACAGTGAATCAAACTCACTTAATATATCACACAGTCGAACAAACTCACTTAATATATCACACAGTCAATCAAACTCACTTAATATATCACACAGTGAATCAAACTCACTTAATAAATCACACGGTGAATCAGACTCACTTAATATATCACACGGTGAATCAAACTCACTTAATATATCACACGGTGAATCAAACTCACTTAATATATCACACAGTGAATCGAACTCACTTAATACATCACACAGTGAATCAGACTCACTTCATATATCACACAGTGAATCAAACTCACTTAATATATTTAACAGTGAATCAAACTCACTTAATATATCACACAGTCGATCAAACTCACTTAATATATCACACAGCTAATCAACCTCACTTAATATATCACACAGTGAATCAAACTCACTTAATATATCACACAGTGTATCAAACTCAATTAATATATCACACAGTGAATCAAACTCACTTAATGTATCACACAGTGAATCAAACTCAATTAATATATCACACAGTGAATCAAACTCACTTAATATATCACACAGTGAATCAAACTCAATTAATATATCACACAGTGAATCAAACTCACTTAATATATCACACAGTGAATCAAACTCACTTAATATATCATACAGTGAATCAAAGTCACTTAATATATCACACAGTGAATCAAAGTCACTTGATATATCACACCGTGAATCAAACTCACTTAATATATCACACAGTGAATCAGACTCACTTAATATATCACACAGTCGATCAAACTCATTTAATATATCACACAGTGAATCTAACTCACTTAATATATCACACAGTTGATCAAACTCACTTAATATATCACACAGTGAATCAAACTCACTTAATTTATCACACAGTCGATCAAACTCACTGAATATAACACACAATCAAACTCACTTAATATATCACACAGTGAATCAAACTCACTTAATATATCACACAGTGAATCAAACTCACTTAATATATCACACAGTCGATCAAACTCACTTAATATATCACACAGTGAATCAAACTCACTTAATATATCACACAGTGAATCAAACTCACTTAATATATCATACAGTGAATCAAAGTCACTTGATATATCACGCAGTGAATCAAAGTCACTTGATATATCACACCGTGAATCAAACTCACTTAATATATCACACAGTGAATCAAAGTCACTTGATATATCACACCGTGAATCAAACTCACTTAATATATCACACAGTGAATCAAAGTCACTTGATATATCACACCGTGAATCAAACTCACTTAATATATCACACAGTGAATCAGACTCACTTAATATATCACACAGTCGATCAAACTCACTTAATATATCACACAGTGAATCAAACTCACTTAATATATCACACAGTGATTCAAACTCACTTAATATATCACACAGTGAATCAAACTCACTTAATATATCACACAGTGAATCAAACTCACTTAATATATCACACAGTGAATCAAACTCACTTAATATATCATACATTGAATCAAAGTCACTTAATATATCACACAGTGAATCAAACTCACTTGATATATCACACCGTGAATCAAACTCACTTAATATATCACACAGTGAATCAAAGTCACTTGATATATCACACAGTCGATCAAACTCACTTAATATATCACACAGTCAATCAAACTCACTTAATATATCACACAGTGAATCAAACTCACTTAATATATCTCACAGTGAATCAAACTCACTTAATATATCACACAGTGAATCAAACTCACTTAATATATCACACAGTGAATCAAACTCACTTAATATATCACACAGTGAATCAAACTCACTTAATATATCACACAGTGAATCAAACTCACTTAATATATCACACAGTCGATCAAACTCACTTAATATATCACACAGTGAATCAAACTCACTTAATATATCACACAGTCGATGAAACTCACTTAATATATCACACAGTGAATCAAACTTACTTAATATATCACACAGTCGATCAAACTCACTTTTATATATCACACAATGAATCTAACTCACTTAATAAATCACTCAATCAATCAAACTCACTTCATATATCACACAGTGAATCAACCTCACTTAATATATCACACAGTGAATCAGACTCACTTAATATATCACTCAATGAATCAAACTCACTTAATATATCACACAGTGAATCAAACTCACTTAATATATCACACAGTGAATCAAACTCACTTCATATTTCTCTCAATGAATCAGACTCACTTGCTAAATCACACAGTGAATCAAACTCACTTAATATGTCACACAATGAATCAAACTCACTTAATATATCACACAGTGAATCAAACTCACTTCATATTTCTCTCAATGAATCAGACTCACTTGCTAAATCACACAGTGAATCAAACTCACTTAATATATCACACAATGAATCAAACTCACTTCATATATCACACAGTGAATCAAACTCACTTAATATATCACACAGTGAATCAAACTCACTTGGAAAATCACACAGTGAATCAAACTCACTTGATATATCACACAGTGAATCAAACTCACTTTATATATCACACAGTGAATCAAACTCACTTTATATATCACACAGTGAATCAAACTCACTTCATATTTCTCTCAATGAATCAGACTCACTTGCTAAATCACACAGTGAATCAAACTCACTTTCTTTATCACACAGTGAATCAAACTCACTTTATATATCACACAATGAATCAAACTCACTTTTTGTATCACACAATGAATCAAACTCACTTTATGTATCACACAGTGAATCAAACTCACTTTATGTATCACACAGTGAATCAAACTCACTTAATATGTCACACAATAAATCAAACTCACTTAATATATCACACAGTGAATCAAACTCACTTCATATTTCTCTCAATGAATCAAACTCACTTGCTAAATCACACAGTGAATCAAACTCACTTAATATATCACACAATGAATCAAACTCACTTAATATATCACACAGTGAATCAAACTCACTTAATATATCACACAGTGAATCAAACTCACTTGGAAAATCACACAGTGAATCAAACTCACTTGATATATCACACAGTGAATCAAACTCACTTTATATATCACACAGTGAATCAAACTCACTTGATATATCACACAGTGAATCAAACTCACTTAATATATCACACAGTGAATCAAACTCACTTTATATATCACACAGTGAATCAAACTCACTTGATATATCACACAGTGAATCAAACTCACTTAATATATCACACAGTCGATCAAACTCACTTGATATATCACACAGTGAATCAAACTCACTTAATGTATCACACAGTGAATCAAACTCACTTGATATATCACACAGTGAATCAAACTCACTTAATATATCACACAGTGAATCAAACTCACTTTATATATCACACAGTGAATCAAACTCACTTGATATATCACACAGTGAATCAAACTCACTTAATATATCACACAGTCGATCAAACTCACTTGATATATCACACAGTGAATCAAACTCACTTAATGTATCACACAGTGAATCAAACTCACTTTTTGGAGTACCTTTTGACATCCCCGTGGGATCTCAGTGGGTGGGTCCATGTGCGAATGGGAAACCCTGAAAACATTTTTGTGCTTTTTCTCGAATTATTGTGGATTAATTGAAGTCCCTTAATGTAACTTCCAGGTTTGGCTTCTCCAAGCTCTGCAGCGGGTGTGCTGCGCACCCAAATATTGTGATCAGACCTGGATTATTTGAAGGGCCTTTGCAACCATGGATTTTGAGGGAGAAAGGAGTAATTTCAGGAGATGGAGCCACTGAGGAGGATTGCAGCACCTCGGTTCAGTGACTCCTCACTGGAGTTGCTGTTCGCTGGCGTGAGGAGCAGGACGGACATACTGTGTCCGGGTGATGGGAGTTAGCACCCTGCCTCTCCTACAAAGGCCCGAGGTGGCAGAGGAGCTGAGCAGCAGGAGTACCGTGGCAAGGACATGGGTACAATGCAGGAAGTGCTTTAATGACCTATCCAGGTCAGGAAATGTGAGTACAGCTACTGATTCACCCACATCCTGTGGTGCACATCACCCTGTCACCCTCACTCACTGACACGTCTGTACTTTGTCCCCTTGTAGGAGAAGAGAGCGCAAAATGCACGGGAGAGGAGTAGGACTGGAGGGGGCCGATACAAATAGTGCCCCTGATAGGGGCGGAGGAATGTCTGGCCGTTGGAGATGCCGAGATTGGCACCCCGCAAACATCTGGTAACAGAACTTTAACATCCCTCACACACAACATGAATTGATGTTATCAGTGATTGACCTCTTGCACACCTCAGGATGCTCATCGCAACATCACTTCTGTGATGATTCTTGTAAACAATTTTACAACACCAAGTTATAGTCCAGCAATTTTATTTTAAATTCACAAGCTTTCGGAGATTTTCTCCTTCCTCAGGCAAATGTTTCAAGATCTCCTTGAAGCCTACGCATTTATACATATTGAACAATAATAAATGGTGTTTACAGACTGCCCCTGCAACTGCCCGTTGCCAAGGCAATCACCGTGTTCAGACAGAGAGGTGTTACCTGCAGAACCTCCGAATACACATTCAATAAAAAAACAAACAGGGAAAAAAAAACAGAGAAAAAAAAAACACAGAGAGAGGCAGAAACATCCGGAAGGCAGAGAGAGCCAGCAAATGACCCATTATATTAAAAACAGATAACATTTGTTCGCTGGTGGGGTAACGTGTAGCGTGACATGAACCCAAGATCCCGGTTGAGGCCGTCCTCATGGGTGCGGAACTTGGCTATCAATTTCTGCTCGACGATTTTGCGTTGTCGTGTGTCTCGAAGGCCGCCTTGGAGTACGCTTACCCGAAGGTCGGTGGATGAATGTCCATGACTGCTGAAGTGTTCCCCGACTGGGAGGGAACCCTCCTGTTTGGCGATTGTTGCGCGGTGTCCGTTCATCCGTTGTCGCAGCGTCTGCATGGTCTCGCCAATGTACCATGCTCTGGGGCATCCTTTCCTGCAACGTATGAGGTAGACAACGTTGGCTGAGTCACAGGAGTATGAACCATGCACCTGGTGGGTGGTGTCATCTCGTGTGATGGTGGTATCTGTGTCGATGATCTGGCATGTCTTGCAGAGGTTACCGTGGCAGGGTTGTGTGGCGTCGTGGACGCTGTTCTCTTGAAAGCTAGGTAGTTTGCTGCGAACGATGGTCTGTTTGAGGTTGGGTGGCTGTTTAAAGGCGAGTAGTGGAGGTGTGGGGATGGCCATAGCGAGGTGTTTGTCCTCATTGATGACATGTTGAAGGCTGCGGAGAACATGGCGTAGTTTCTCCGCTCCGGGGAAGTACTGGACGACAAAGGGTACTCTGTTGGTTGCGTCCCGTGTTAGTCTCCTGAGGAGGTCTATGCGATTTTTTGCTGTGGCCCGTCGGAACTGTCGATCGATGAGTCGAGCGTCATATCCCGTTCTTACTAGGGCGTCTTTCAGCGTCTGTAGGTGTCCATCGCGTTCCTCCTCGTCTGAGCAGACCCTGTGTATTCGCAGGGCCTGTCCATAGGGGATGGCCTCTTTGACGTGGTTAGGGTGGAAGCTGGAAAAGTGGAGCATCGTGAGGTTGTCCGTGGGCTTGCGGTAGAGTGAGGTGCTGAGGTGCCCGTCTTTGATGGAGATTCGTGTGTCCAAGAAAGAAACTGATTCTGAGGAGTAGTCCATGGTGAGCTTGATGGTGGGATGGAACTTGTTGATGTTATCGTGTAGTCTCTTTAGTGATTCCTTGCCGTGGGTCCATAGAAAGAAAATGTCGTCGATGTATCTGGTGTATAGTGTTGGTTGGAGGTCTTGTGCAGTGAAGAAGTCCTGCTCGAACTTGTGCATGAAAATGTTGGCGTATTGGGGTGCGAATTTGGTCCCCATGGCTGTTCCGTGTGTTTGGGTAAAGAACTGGTTATCGAAGGTGAAGACATTGTGATCCAGGATGAAGCGGATGAGTTGTAGGATGGCTTCCGGAGATTGGCTGTTGTTGGTGTTGAGTATTGATGCTGTCGCAGCGATGCCGTCATCGTGGGGGATACTGGTGTATAGTGCCGAGACGTCCATCGTGGTGAGAAGTGTTCCTGGTTCAACTGGTCCGTGGGTACTGAGTTTTTGTAGGAAGTCTGTAGTGTCACGACAGAAGCTGGGGGTTCCCTGTACGATGGGTTTCAGGATGCCCTCGATGTATCCAGAGAGGTTCTCACACAGGGTTCCGTTGCCTGATACGATGGGACGTCCGGGTGTGTTGGCTTTGTGTATCTTTGGGAGGCAGTAGAAGTCTCCCACGCGGGGATTACGTGGGATGAGAATGCGTAGGATGCTTTGAAGGTCTGGATCGAAGGTCTTGATCAGTTTGTTGAGCTGGTGGGTGTGTTCTTTGGTCGGATCTGCGGGTAACCGTCTGTAGTGTTCCTGGAACACTACAGACGGTTACCCGCAGATCCGACCAAAGAACACACCCACCAGCTCAACAAACTGATCAAGACCTTCGATCCAGACCTTCAAAGCATCCTACGCATTCTCATCCCACGTAATCCCCGCGTGGGAGACTTCTACTGCCTCCCAAAGATACACAAAGCCAACACACCCGGACGTCCCATCGTATCAGGCAACGGAACCCTGTGTGAGAACCTCTCTGGATACATCGAGGGCATCCTGAAACCCATCGTACAGGGAACCCCCAGCTTCTGTCGTGACACTACAGACTTCCTACAAAAACTCAGTACCCACGGACCAGTTGAACCAGGAACACTTCTCACCACGATGGACGTCTCGGCACTATACACCAGTATCCCCCACGATGACGGCATCGCTGCGACAGCATCAATACTCAACACCAACAACAGCCAATCTCCGGAAGCCATCCTACAACTCATCCGCTTCATCCTGGATCACAATGTCTTCACCTTCGATAACCAGTTCTTTACCCAAACACACGGAACAGCCATGGGGACCAAATTCGCACCCCAATACGCCAACATTTTCATGCACAAGTTCGAGCAGGACTTCTTCACTGCACAAGACCTCCAACCAACACTATACACCAGATACATCGACGACATTTTCTTTCTATGGACCCACGGCAAGGAATCACTAAAGAGACTACACGATAACATCAACAAGTTCCATCCCACCATCAAGCTCACCATGGACTACTCCTCAGAATCAGTTTCTTTCTTGGACACACGAATCTCCATCAAAGACGGGCACCTCAGCACCTCACTCTACCGCAAGCCCACGGACAACCTCACGATGCTCCACTTTTCCAGCTTCCACCCTAACCACGTCAAAGAGGCCATCCCCTATGGACAGGCCCTGCGAATACACAGGGTCTGCTCAGACGAGGAGGAACGCGATGGACACCTACAGACGCTGAAAGACGCCCTAGTAAGAACGGGATATGACGCTCGACTCATCGATCGACAGTTCCGACGGGCCACAGCAAAAAATCGCATAGACCTCCTCAGGAGACTAACACGGGACGCAACCAACAGAGTACCCTTTGTCGTCCAGTACTTCCCCGGAGCGGAGAAACTACGCCATGTTCTTCGCAGCCTTCAACATGTCATCAATGAGGACAAACACCTCGCTATGGCCATCCCCACACCTCCACTACTCGCCTTTAAACAGCCACCCAACCTCAAACAGACCATCGTTCGCAGCAAACTACCTAGCTTTCAAGAGAACAGCGTCCACGACGCCACACAACCCTGCCACGGTAACCTCTGCAAGACATGCCAGATCATCGACACAGATACCACCATCACACGAGATGACACCACCCACCAGGTGCATGGTTCATACTCCTGTGACTCAGCCAACGTTGTCTACCTCATACGTTGCAGGAAAGGATGCCCCAGAGCATGGTACATTGGCGAGACCATGCAGACGCTGCGACAACGGATGAACGGACACCGCGCAACAATCGCCAAACAGGAGGGTTCCCTCCCAGTCGGGGAACACTTCAGCAGTCATGGACATTCATCCACCGACCTTCGGGTAAGCGTACTCCAAGGCGGCCTTCGAGACACACGACAACGCAAAATCGTCGAGCAGAAATTGATAGCCAAGTTCCGCACCCATGAGGACGGCCTCAACCGGGATCTTGGGTTCATGTCACGCTACACGTTACCCCACCAGCGAACAAATGTTATCTGTTTTTAATATAATGGGTCATTTGCTGGCTCTCTCTGCCTTCCGGATGTTTCTGCCTCTCTCTGTGTTTTTTTTTCTCTGTTTTTTTTTCCCTGTTTGTTTTTTTATTGAATGTGTATTCGGGGGTTCTGCAGGTGACACCTCTCTGTCTGAACACGGTGATTGCCTTGGCAACGGGCAGTTGCAGGGGCAGTCTGTAAACACCATTTATTATTGTTCAATATGTATAAATGCGTAGGCTTCAAGGAGATCTTGAAACATTTGCCTGAGGAAGGAGAAAATCTCCGAAAGCTTGTGAATTTAAAATAAAATTGCTGGACTATAACTTGGTGTTGTAAAATTGTTTACAATTGTCAACCCCAGTCCATCACCGGCATCTCCACATCGTGATGATTCTTAATATTGCTGTATGTTCTCTTCCAAGGATTGATGAACAGGCCGACGATGTCAACAAAGACGATTCCTCAGAGGACCTCCAGGCCTCTGAGGGCGCACTGTCAGTGAGCCATGCAGCAGCGCAGATACTCGCACCTCGATTGGTCCTAGTAAAGAGTTAGTTGGGTTGTCGCCTGGTGATTCACCACACACAAGTGAGCACGAGCAGACTCTGGTGGCAGGGGCAGCTGTGGAGCGTCCGCGTCGGTGGCCACACTCCTCTCCAGGCTCTGATCAGCTGGACACAGACGCTGAACCCCGGGGGCCATTGTTGAAAAGGAGAATGATCGAGGTACAGACGCACCTTTGCGACGTACTTGAAGACTTGACTCGCTCAGTCTCCATGTTGACGCAGAGGCTGGAGGAGCCCACCTCCAGCATTAGTGAACTGGTAACTGTGGGAATGTGTGCGATGGAGAGACTGGCTAGCCTCCATGGTGCTTCAAGCACGGCTCACAAATGAGTTCATTCAGGCCCTGGCAACAGCCGTATGGACTCAGGGTAAACAACATTCTGCCACCTTAAACAGGCACACAGATACATTGGCACTGGCCTTACAAGGCATCACTCATGTCCTCCAAGCTGTTGTCCAGCGGAGTGGTAGGAGTGATATGGTCCTGACCCAGGAGAGGAATGATTGCGAAAGGGGACATGGAAGTGGGGACTCCACTCAAAGCGCCCCCACAAGGCTGCCCGCCCTTCAACCAGTGCTCACAAAGCAGCCTCCTCTCCTGGTGGCTGAGTCTGCCCCTCCACAGATGCAGGTGAAGCAATTTTTGGCGGGGCCCTCACAGGGTCCAGAACCCAGAGGGCGTAGGCCGAGAGCATCTCAGCAGTCAGGGCAGGGATCTGAGCAACTTGCCACTACTGAAGCCACAGGGGATGCACCACGTAGAAGCGGTAGGAAGAGGAAGGCAAAGATTTTGTGATCACCAAGGGTATGCACAAGGGTGTCTGACGCAATGCGCAATGTCCTGTTTTTCATTTATAATTTTTTTTTACCTGCACATGAAATGTTATAATTTTCACCACACCGCCTATTCTTAAGTCCCTTTTGTGAAAACACCCTTGCATATCCCTCATCATGAACGGCGATACTTGATGCCACCCATTGGGCGCATTTACATCGGGTGTATGCCTGCTTGTAGAACCGTTTCGCACAAGGGTGGCGGGGGGGGGGTGGTGGTTTGGGGCTGGTGGTGGCAGTGGTCATACCAGGTGGTCTGAGTACTTGACTGTCTTCACTTTGCAGATTTCCTTGTGAGAATCTATCATATGTGACTGACTCCCTGGCATCACAAGCAGCCAGGTGTGCTGCTGCTCTGCCGATGGGTTACCCATCGTCATCCTCCTCCTCCATCATCATGTTGATGGCAGGTGGGCGGCTGCTTCATGGGCGCATGGGACCTCATCCCCTCATCCACCTGTAACCCTCTCTGTTGAGCGATGTTGCGCAGGACGCAAAACACAACTATTATTCTACATACCCTCGCCGGTGAGTACTGAAGGGCTCCCCCAGATTAATCCAGGCAACTGAAGTACATCTTCAGCATTCCTATGGCTTGTTCAATGACAGACTGGTGGTGATATGATTGTCGTTGTGCCGCTGGGGTTATGAGCCATGTCCGCAGGGGGTATCCCTTTTCTTAAAGGAGCCAGCCCTTAAGTCTGTCCTGTCCTGAGGGCCGGGATGTTGGATTCACACAAAATGAAGGAACCATGGCAGCTGTCAGGGAATTTGGCACACACCTGCAGAAACCTCTACCGGTGGTCACAAACCAGCTGCGCATTGGTGGAGTGATAGCCCTTTCAGCTGATGAACAGTCCTTGGCTCATGTGCAGGTCCTTGGATTGCTACGTGTGCAATCAATTGCGTGCTGTACCCGTGGGAAGCCAGCCAGAGAGTGGAAACCCATTGCTCTCTCAGTCTGGCTGATGTTGCCGATGGGGATGTTGATGTAATCGGATGCCCTGGCAAACAAGCCATCCATCATCTGTTGTGTACAGTTATGTGTCGACGACTGAGGGACACTGGAGATGTCACTGCTGGTGCCCTGGAAGGATCCGGAGGTGTAGAAATTGAGGGCAGTGGCGACTTCAACTGTGACGGGCAACGCGTGGCCACCAGGCTCAGCCAGGAGCAGCTCTGCATGAAGGAGCCTGCAGATGTCTGCAACCACCTGGCGACTCATTCTGAGCCTTCAGAATGCTCCTCAGCGAGGTCAGGAAGCTCAGCCTCTGTCTGTAGACCCTCTCATGTGGGTCGTGCCTCCTGCGACCTTGGGCCCTCCGTTGGTCCCCTCTCTGCTCTTCTGCAGGTCCTTGTGGCGCTCCTCCGTCTTGTGGAGCTGCAACTCCCAGAACTGCGCGCCGTGCCTGCCGCGGATGGTGATGTACGTTCGCCTCAGATGTCCTGTGGAATAGATTCATTGCACCCCTCCATCCTGATGGTGTCAGTTTGAACAAAAGAATTCTGAGTGTGAACAAAGAAATCTCAGTCTGAACACGAAGAACTCCCAGCTGAAGGTTTGTCTGAGAGAACTGATTGCCCTGCTGCAAAAACTCACCTTTTCTTCACACGTTTCAATCACTGATTTACAGGTCCAAATGGCTGCCTGCTTCAACTGGCCACCGTTTCCATGGCATCTTTCAGAAGCCACGGGAGACACGTTAAGGGAAAGTTAAAATCGTTTGTCTGGTTGAATACACAAAAATTTAACCCCCTTAGCTGCTTCAACGGCGTTAATTGAACCTTTAAATATTGGCCTGCTGGCAGGACTTCAGGGTTTCAGAAGCCTGCCCACACCCAGATGCGTCTGGGTCAAACCTCGAAGGCGGTGGGTTGGAGCTATGATTCGGTTTCGCTCCCAAAACCAGCAATTTTCACTACCCACCCGCCCCAGTCCACCCATGCTTGGGGTTTAAAATTTACCTCAGTATATCAGAGAGTGAATCAAACTATTATTTCTGACTAACCACTGCTTTTATTTTACTATTTCTACACTCATATATATCAAATGCAAATGATCATTGCAACATTCCTGAATTCAGTGCAACAGTCAGTGTTGGCTATGTAAAACTGCATGACTTGGAGAATCAGAGTCAATGGTTACATGATATAACGGCTCGCAATGGGGCCTCTTGTCAGTGTACTGAAGGTGTCATAAGGAGTCCGAGACAGGAGACAATTCTACAATTGAGACAAGGTGAACCCTCCCGTGTGGGGAGCTGGATTACTTTCCCTCTGTGAAGCCAAGGTTCAGACACAGGCCATGTGTTCAGTAATTAGTCAGCACTCTTTTTTACCGTCCTGGTAAGGTGCTTTCCCTCTCTGTTAACTCTTTACATTCTGACCGCATTGCACAAGGTGTCTGGTTTCATTTATTTCCAGAATTAATCTAAATAATCCTCATCAATCCCTATGTCAATTTGTTGTGAGAAGCTTATGTTAGGTTGGTGGAGGAGTGCATACCAAGTGGTATGGGAGAGGTAAAGTGAGAGATGTGGGGGGTGAGAGTGTGAGAATAGAGGGTGAAGTGTTGGGGGTTGTGTATTACGGGAGCTGTGTAGTCATATTACATGATAGGGCATCGTAACCAAAGGGCAGTGTGGAGGGTTATAGCGGAAATGAAGAATATGCTTGTACCCAGTGTGGGCAAGGAACAAGAGAGAGTGCCCAGCATCACACCTTGCCAGCCCTGGTGTGGATGGTGAAGTTTTTCCAGCACTGGGGGTGAGGCTAAATCTGCTGTGGTCTGAGGCTGTGAGAAGCAAGTCCAGGTGTGAGTACAGAAATCTGTACTTAAAGTAGATAAATCACCCGAGGTTGATGAGGGAAGTAAGGGTGGAAATTGTGGAGGTACTGGTCATAATCTTCCAAACATCCGTAGGTACGGGGATGGTGCCAGAGGACTGGAGAATTGCAAACGTTACAACCTTGTTCAAAAAAGGGTGTAAGGATAAACCCAGCAACTACAGGCCAGTCAGTTTAACCTCGGCGGTGGGGAAACTTTTAGAAATGATAATCCAGGACAGAATTAACAGTCACTTGGACAAGTGTAGATTGATTAGGGAAAGCCAGCACGGATTTATTTAAGGCAAATCATGTTTAACCAACTTGAGAGAGTTGTTTGATGAGATAACAGAGAGGGGAGATGTGGGCAATGCAGTTGATGTTGTGTTTATGGACTTTCAAAAGACATTTCATGAAGTGCCGTATAATAGGCTTGTCATCAAAGTTGAAGCCCATGGAATAAAGGGGGCAGTGACAGCATAGATACAGAATTGGTTAAGTGACAGGAAACAGAGAGTAGTGGTGAACAGTTGTTTTTCGGACTGGAGGGAGGTGTACAGTGGTGTTCCCCAGGGGTCGGTGCTGGGACCACTGCTTTTTTTGATATATATTAATGACTTGGACTTGGGTGTACAGGGCACAATTTCCAAATTTGCAGATGACACAAAACTTGGAAGTGTAGTGAACAGTGAGGAGGATAGTGATAGACTTCAAGAGGATATAGACAGGCTGGTGGAATGGGTGGACACGTGGCAGATGAAATTTAACATGGAAAAATGGGAAGTGATACATTTCGGTAGGAAGAACGAGAAGTAGCAATATAAACTACAGGGTGCAATTCTAAAAGGGGTACAGGAACAGAGAGATCTGGGGGTATATGTATACAAATCGCTGAAGGTGGCAGGGCAGGTTGAGAAAGTGGTTAAAAAAGCATACGGGATCCTGGGCTTTATAAATAGAGGCATAGAGTACAAAAGCAAGGAAGTCATGATGAACCTTTATAATTACTGGTTCGGCCACAACTGGAGTATTGTGTCCAGTTCTGGGCACCGCACTTTAGGAAAGATGTGAAGGTCTGAGAGAGGGTGCAGTAGAGATTTACTAGAATGGTTCCAGGGATGAGGGACTTTAGTTACGTGGATAGACTGGAGAAGCTGGGGTTGTTCTCCTTGGAACAGAGAAGGTTGAGAGGAGATTTGATAGAGGTGTTCAAAATCATGAAGGGTCTAGACAGAGTAGATAGAGAGAAACTGTTCCCATTGGCGGAAGGGTCAAGAACCAGAGGACATAGATTTAAGGTGATTGGCAAAAGAACCAAAGATGACATGAGGAAAAACTTTTTTACACAGCGAGTGGTTAGGATCTGAAATGCACTGCCCGAGGGGGTGGTGGAGGCAGATTCAATCATGGCCTTCAAAAGGGAACTGGATAAGTACTTGAAAGGAATAAGTTTGCAGGGCTACAGGGATAGGGCGGGGGAGTGGGACTAGCTGGTTTGCTCTTGCAGAGAGCCTGCATGGACTCGATGGGCCAAATGGCCTCCTTCTGTGCTTTAACCTTTCTATGATTCTATGATTCTAACTCCAGCCACTTCCATGTCAGGAATACCTGACCTGGTTCTCACTTGTGTTTTCAACCTGACATCTGTCATACGCCCCCTTTTTCTGCTTCATCTTACTCTCTATCTCTTTCGTCATCCATTGAGTTCTGGCTTTGGTTACCCTTCATTTCCCCCTTGTGGGAATTACATCGAGTTTTCAGCACAGAAACAGGCCATTCGGCCCATTTGGTCTATGCAGCTGTTTATGCCCCACTCTGGCTCTGTACTTGCTTATAAACAGTTAAATCTCTAACTTCTTCTGGTTCTGATGAAAGGTCATCGACCTAAAACATTAACTCTGTTTCTCTCTCCACAGATGCTCCCTGTCCTGCTGAGGATTTCCAGCATTTTCTGTTTTTATTTCATTTCTCATATAAAAGCTTCCATCAAGGACATACAGTCCAACTTGTTTAAAGTAATGCAGGGAACTGAAGAATCATTGACTATTTTTTTTGGTACAGGCACAAAGTTAGAATAGGCAATACATTCGACCTGAAATCTGCTGTTTCTTTGATTCTTCGATCAGTTAGTCTCACTGAACTTTATTCCTAGCTTTAAGCTCAAGTATTATGATCTGCTAGTGTGGCAGGTACTGTCGGTCAGATCAGAAGGAGGCAGTGGGATCCCATACTATTTCCAATATATATCTTCGAGTAAACAGGGTTCCCTAAATATTTCGCATACAAGGTCGCACTTCAGTTAATCAGAAGCAAAAGGCGGACTGGAGAAGCTGGGGTTGTTCTCCTTGGAACAGAGACGGTTGAGAGGAGATTTGATAGAGATATTCAAAATCATGAAGGGTCTGGACAGAGTAGATAGAGAGAAACTGTTCCCATTGGTGGAAGGGTCAAGAACCAGAGGACATAGATTTAAGGTGATTGGCAAAAGAACCAAAGACAGATGAGGAAAAACTGTTTATGCGGTGAGTGGTTATGATCTGGAATGTGCTGCCTGAAAGGGGGTGGAAGTAAATTCAATCGTGGCCTTCAAAAAGGAATTGGATAAATACTTGAAGGGAAAACATTTGCAGGGCTACGGGGAAAGAGCAGGGGAATGGGACTGACTGGATTACTCTTACAAAGAAGTGGCATGGGCTTGATGGGCTGAATGGCCTCCCTCTCTGTTGTAACCATTCTATGATTCCATGATAAGTTGATCCACTCTGTGTTATACTAAGATAGTTCAATCACTATCCTCCTCACTGTTCACTACCCTTCCAAGTTTTATGTCATCTGCAAATTTGGAAATTGTGCCCTGTACACCCAAGTCCAAGTCATTAATATATATCAAAAAAAGCAGTGGTCCCAGCACTGACCCCTGGGGAACACCACTGTACACCTCCCTCCAGTCCAAAAAACAACCGTTCACCACTACTCTCTGTTTCCTGTCACTTAGTCAATTCTGTATCCATGTTGCTACTGCCCCCTTTATTCCATGGACTTCAATATTGCTGACAAGACTATTAAGTGGCACTTTATCAAACGTCTTTTGAAAGTCCATATACACCACATCAACTGCATTGCCCTCATCTACCCTCTCTGTTACCTCATCAAAAAACTCAATCAAGTTAGTTAAACACGATTTGCCTTTAACAAATCCGTGCTGGCTTTCCTTAATTAATCCACACTTGTCCATTGACTGCTAATTCTGTCCCGGATTATCGTTTCTAAAAGTTTCCCCACCACCGAGGTTAAACTGACTGGCCTGTAGTTGCTGGGTTTATCCTTACACCCTTTTTTGAACAAGGGTGTAACATTTGCAATTCTCCAGTCCTCTGGCTCCATCCCCGTATCTATTGAGGATTGGAAGATTATTGCCAGCATCTCTGCAATTTCTGCCCTTACCTCCCCGTGTTATATTAAGATCATTTAATTCAACCTGTGATATCCTATAATAGTTTGATCCGCACTGTAATATACTAAGATAGTTTGATATTACTCTCTGATATACTAAGTTAGTTTGAGTCTCTCTGTAATATACCAAAATAAGTTGATTCACTCTGTGTTATGCTAAGATATTTTAATTTACTCTGTCCCATACGAAAATAGTTTGAGCCACTCTCTAATATACTAAGTTAGTTTGATCTGCTCCAATATACTAAGATAGTTTGTCTCTCTCTGTAAGATGCTGAGATAAGTTGATTCACTCTGTAATATCCTGAGATAGTGTGATACAATCTGTGATATAATAAGATAGTGTGATATGTTCATTGTATCCATGTGGTTTCTATCAATGAGTGTTAATTGTATTCAGGTGGTGTGTATCAATTGGGAACTCTCTTGTATCCATTGATATGAGAGCTTATCTAGAGGGTGTGGTCTGTGGATCTCTGTGAATAAAGGCTTGGAAACCACTAAAGACCAGGCTCTAGTATTCCATCCTTCACCACATGACTATCCAATTTGAACATGGTAGCAAAGGATGGTTGCCTAAAGGTGGAGGTTGGGAACCACGATTTTTTTTGGACATACAAAACAAAACTTGAAAACCTAGCGGCCATTGAAAATGGCAGAAATCAAGTTTAAATCGTCGAGGTATGATTTCCCTCTGACGTTCTCGGAGATTGAACCGTATGACCAATGGAAGAATGGGGTTGATATGTGGACACGGGTTACTGCTCTACCAAAGAGAAAACAACGCGTGCCTTGGCGTTGTCGCATCCCAAATGAATTAAATCAGAAGTAAGGCATTGTTTGAGATGGATGCAGATCTTCTGGATAAAGATGAAGGTTTTACCTTTCTAATAGAATTTCTGGATTAAATATAGATAAATGTGCACTTAAGTTCCCATCCTTAGGTGACCCAAAGAAAATGAAGCTCGTTATCTTTAGCGATGCTTCACATGCTAATCTTCCTGATGGATATTCTAGTGTAGCTGGTTTCATAGTGTATCTTATGGGTGAGAATGGGAAATGTTATCCTTTAGCTTGGGAAGCTAAGAAAATAAAAAGGGTTCTTAAAAGTACTCTGGCTGCTGAAACACTGGCTCTTGTAGACACAGTGGGTATGAAAGGAAAGTATTCCATATGCCTTCTTAACCACCTTATCTACCTGTCTTGCTACCTTCAGGGATCTGTGGACATGCACTCCAAGGTCCCTCACTTCCTCTACACCTCTCAGTATCCTCCCATTTATTGTGTATTCCCTTGCCTTGTTTGCCCTCCCCAAATGCATTACCTCACACTTAGAGTCATAGAGTCATAGAGTTATACAGCACGGATAGAGGCCCTTCGGCCCATCGTGTCCGCGCCGCCATCAAGCCCTGTCTACTCTAATCCCATATTCCAGCATTTGGTCCGTAGCCTTGTATGCTATGGCATTTCAAGTGCTCATCCAAATGCTTCTTGAATGTTGTGAGGGTTCCTGCCTCCACAACCCTTTCAGGCAGTGAGTTCCAGACTCCAACCACCCTCTGGGTGAAAAAGTTCTTTCTCAAATCCCCTCTAAACCTCCCGCCTTTTACCTTGAATCTATGTCCCCTTGTTATAGAACCCTCAACGAAGGGAAAAAGCTCCTTAGTATCCATCCTATCTGTGCCCCTCATAATTTTGTACACCTCAATCATGTCCCCCCTCAGCCTCCTCTGCTCCAAGGAAAACAAACCCAATCTTCCTAGTCTCTCTTCATAACTGAAGCGCTCCAGCCCTGGTAACATCCTGGTGAATCTCCTCTGCACCCTCTCCAAAGCGATCACATCCTTCCTGTAGTGTGGCGACCAGAACTGCACACAGTACTCCAGCTGTGGCCTAACCAGTGTTTTATACAGCTCCATCATAACCTCCTTGCTCTTATATTCTATGCCTCGGCTAATAAAGGCAAGTATCCCATATGCCTTCTTTACCACCTCATCTACCTGTTCCACCACCTTCAGGGATCTGTGAACTTGCACACCAAGATCCCTCTGACCCTCTGTCTTGCCTAGGGTCCTCCCATTCATTGTGTATTCCCTTGCCTTGTTAGTCCCTCCAAAGTGCATCACCTCGCACTTTTCCGGGTTAAATTCCATTTGCCACTGTTCTGCCCATCTGACCAACCCATCTATATCGTCCTGCAGACTGAGGCTATCCTCCTCGCTATTTACCATCCTACCAATTTTTGTATCATCAGCGAACTTACTGATCATACCTTTTACATTCATATCCAAGTCATTAATGTAGACCACAAACAGCAAGGGACCCAGCACCGATCCCTGTGGTACCCCACTGGCCACAGGCTTCCAGTCACAAAAACAACCTTCGACCATCACCCTCTGCCTTCTGCCACTAAGCCAGTTTTGTATCCAAAGTGCCAAGGCACCCTGGATTCCATGGGCTCGTACCTTCTTGACCAGTCTCCTGTGGGGGACTTTATCGAAGGCCTTACTGAAATCCATGTATACCACATCCACTGCGTTACCCTCATCCACACGCCTAGTCACCCCCTCAAAAAATTCAATCAAATTAGTCAGACATGATCTTCCCTTGACAAAGCCATGTTGACTATCCCTGATTAATCCTTGCTTCTCCAAGTGGAGACTAATTTTGTCCTTCAGAATTTTTTCCAATAATTTTCCTACCACTGATGTTAGGCTCACTGGCCTGTAATTCCCCGGTTTTTCCCTACTCCCCTTCTTGAATAATGGTACTACATTAGCGGTTCTCCAGTCCTCTGGCACATCCCCTGTGGCCAGAGAGGTTCTGAATATATGTGTTAGAGCCCTCGCAATCTCCTCCTTTGCCTCACACAGTAGCCTGGGATACATTTCGTCCGGGCCTGGGGATTTATCCATTTTTAGGCCTGCTAAAACCGCCAATACCTCCTCCCGCTCGATGTTAATATGTTCGAGTATATCACAGTCCCCCTGCCGTATTTCTATGTCGACATCGTCCTTCTCCATAGTGAAAACAGATGCAAAAAATTCATTTAGAACCCTTCCTACATCTGCCGGCTCCACACACAGATTGCCATTTTTATCCCTAATGGGCCCTATTTTTTCCCTAGTCATCCTCTTACCCTTAATATACTTCTCCGGATTGAACTCCATTTGCCACTTTTCTGCCCCCCTGACCAGTCCATTGATATCTTCCTGCAGTCTACAGCTTTCCTTCTCACTATCAACCTTTGTGTCATCTGCAAATTTCTTAATTATGCCCCGGATGTTTAAGTCCAAATTGTTAATGTATACCACAAAAAGCCGAGTACCGAAACCGACAGCTCACCACTGGAAACATTCTTCCAGTCACAAAAACACCCGTCGACCATTACACTTTGCCTCCTGCCACTGAGCCAATTTTGGGTCCAATTTGCCACACACCCTTGGATCCCAAGGGTCTTTATTTTTTTGACCATGATCCACTCTATAACACACAAAGGCAGTTTAAATCACTCTGTGATAGACTAAACAAATTAAATTCACACTATGATACACAAGAATAGTTTGATTCTCCCTGTGAGATATAATTAGAGTTTGATTCTCCCTGTGATATATAATAATAGTTTGATTCACTCTGTGATATATAATAAAAGTTTGATTCACTCTGTGATAGATAATAATAGTTTGATCCACTCTGTGATATATAATAACAGTTTGATTCACTCTGATATATAATAATTCTTTGATTCACTCTGTGATATATAATAATAGTTTGATCCACTCTGTGATAAATAATAATAGTTTGATTCACTCTGTGATATATAATAATTGTTTGATCCACTCTGTGATATAAAATAATAGTTTGATCCACTCTGTGATATATAATAATAGTTTGATCCACTCTGTGATATATAATAATAGTTTGATTAACCCTGTGATATATAACAATAATTTGATTCACTCTGTGATATATAATAAGAGTTTGATTAACCCTGTGATATCTAACAATAATTTGATCCACTCTGTGATATATAATAATAGTTTGATTCACTCTGTGATATATAATTATAGGTTGATCCACTATGTGATATATAATAATAGTTTGATCCACTATGTGATATATAATAATAGTTTGATTCACTCTGTGATATATAATTATAGGTTGATCCATTATGTGATATATAATAATAGTTTGATCCACTATGTGATATATAATAATAGTTTGATCCACTATGTGATATATAATAATAGTTTGATCCACTCTGTGATATATAATAATAGTTTGATTCACTCTGTGATATATAATAATAGATTGATTCATTCTGTGATATGAAATAATAGTTTGATTCACTCTGTGATATATAATAACAGTTTGATTCAGTCTGTGATACAGAACAATCGTTTGACCCACTTTGTGAGAAATAATAATAGTTTGATCCAAACTGTGAAATATAATAATATTTTGATTCACTCTGTGATATATAATAATAGTTTGATTCACTCTGTGATAAATAATAATAGTTTGATCCACTCTGTGATAAATAATAATAGTTTGATTCACTCTGTGATATATAATAATAGTTTGATCCACTCTGTGATATATTGGGCTCGATTTTAGGATCGTGTTTCCGGCGGGTTTCCAGCGGGGGGGCCCCGAAAATCCCGATATCCGGTCACGTGACCGGATCGCGACGAAATCCCGGCCACTTCCGGGTACCGCGCTGACGTGCGGGACTGCGCGCGCAAGCCCCGCTGGTGGGAATCCCGCAGGCAATTAAAGCCAGCGGGGTTCCAATTGAGAGTACTTACCTTGCTTGTTGAGGTCATTTAATGAGCTGAAGCAGCTGTCAAAAGAGGAAGTGTGGGATTTTCGGTTCAAGGCAGTGAGTTTCCCACACTGGGGGAACCAGTCCCTCCTCAACCAGGCGTGTTGCAGCCAGCAGCCTGTGGCAGGTGCCAAGGTGCGCTCCACGGGGGAGAGCCCTCACCCACGCAGGAGGCCACCGCGTCACAGAGGGCAACCCCTGCCCTCCACCACCCCCCGCCAAGCCAGAGGACAGACCGACACGAAACCGCAGCCCCAGTCCGAGGAACCACACACCTACCCTGCACAACCCCTCAGACCAACACCTGCCAGTTGGGTGGTGCGTGGACACCCTCAGAGGACGAAGAGCATGACCAGCACCAGCAGCCTCGCAGTCCACGCCGTCCGCCGCAGAGACGTGGATCCCCCCAACACGGTGTTGTTGCACGCCCACCTGCACAGCAGGAGGGAGGGCTACCGCAGAGAGAGACGCATCACAGAGGGCACTACCCTCGCCACGGGGTCCACAGACCGAGGCGCAGCTCCCCGGACCTCTCCGAGCAGCAGTGCACAGGGAGGCGCAGATTCGCTCGACATGTAGTCGTGGAGATCTGCAGCCTCTTTCATGCCGAGCTGCTCCTGGCTGGCCCCAGCACCAACTGCTTACCTGTCGCTGGCAAAGTCACCACTGCCCTCAACAACTTCTCCTCCGCATCCTTCCAGGGTGCAGCCGGCTACACCGCCGATGTCTCTCAGTCGTCTGCGCGGAAGAGCCTTGCAAATACACCTGCACCTACTCTGCAGTAACACGATGGGTGGCATCAGTGGTGGGTCCTCATAGTGATACCCATGAGCGGCCATTATTGGACACAACGGACAGGATTCGCGGAGACATGGCAGTGGTGGTGTCAATATAATGTGTGCTGTTTGTTGCTCTGAAAATCAATATAGGTAACACCCATGACAAACCCTCAGACACCCTTGTGCACCCCCTTCATGCTCACGACACGTTTGCCTTACGCTGCCTACTGCACATATGTGATGCATGCCCAGTGGCTGCAGCACACGTAGTGGCAGGTTGAGTGAGGCTGGCTGTGAGGGAGATGCACGGGAGGGTGAGTATGGGATGGAGCAATGAGATTGTATGAGGATTGGGTTGCGTGTTAGTGGCAGGATGAGTACTGGCGAGGTGAGTAGGTGGAGGTAAGATGAGGATGGGGTTTGAGTGGGTATGAAGGGTGATGTGACACAGTAGTGTTGGCGGTGCCGAAGGAGATGTGGGATGGGGGCAGTGTTGTGGCAGACGGAGTGTAGGGGAAATACTTCATGTTCTCACTGCGGCGGACCTACTGCGGTCATTGCAGCGCCTCCTGCACTGTATGCAGGTGGGCCATATGTTGGTGGCGCAGGTGACCCCCTCTGCCACCTCGAGCCAGGCCTTCTTGGTGGCAGAGGCAGGCCGCTTCCTCCCGCCCGCCGGGGGGAAGATCTGTGTCCTCCCCCTCCTCCTCACCCCATCTGATGATACCTGGGGTGAGGCATCATTAAACTGGGAGCAGCCTTCCCCCTGGGCTGCTCCATGCTGCAATTTGTTCCATTGGTTGCAGCATCTGTCAGTGGAGGACTGCCCCTTTAACGAGAGAGCCTCCAGCTGACAGATCTTACTGCGCATGCGCAGCCCGACCGACGCGCAGGCCAGCGCCGTGGACCCCGGAGGATCAGGTAATTGATGCCTATTAGTGTGTTGCCTGCTACGATCGCGCGGGCAACCCACTAATTTCGCCGAGCGTGTTGACCACGCTCCCGGAGGACCACCCGCTGGGAACCCGCAGGCCTGCTAAATTCGAGCCCATTATAACAGTTTGATTCAGTCAGTGATATATAACAATCGTTTGACCCACTTTGTGAGAAATAATAATAGTTTGATCCATTCTGTGAAATATAACAATAATTTGATCCACTCTGTGATATATAATAATAGTTTGGTTCACTCTGTGAAAAAAATAATAATTTGTTTGATTCTGTGATATGAAATAATAGTTTGATCCACTCTGTGATACATTATAAAAGTTTGATTCAATCTGTGATCTATAACAACAGCTTGATTCGACGTGTGATAAAAATAATAGTTTGATCCACTCTGTGATAAAAATAATAGTTTGATTCTACCTGTGATATATAATAGTAGTTTGATCCAATCTAGAAAGATATTAATAGTTTGATTCACTCTGTGATATGTAATAATAGTTTGATCCACTCTGTGATATATAATAATAATTTGATTCACTCTGTGATATAGAAAAAGAGTTTGATGAACCCGGTGATATATAATAAGAGTTTGATTGATTCTGTGATATGAAATAATAGTTTGATTCACTCTGTGATACATAATAATAGTTTGATTAACCCTGTGATATATAACAATAATTTGATTCACTCTGTGAAATATAATAAGAGTTTGATCCACTCTGTGATAAAAATAATAGTTTGATTGATTCTGTGATATGAAATAATAGTTTGATTCACTCTGTGATGCATTATAATAATTTGATCCACTCTTTGAAATATAACAATAATTTGATCCACTCTGTGATATATAACAATAGTTTCATCCACTCTGTGAGATATAATAATAGTTTGATTCACTCTGTGATATATAATAATAGTTTGATTCACTTTGTGATGTATTATAACAGTTTGATTCACTCTGTGATATACAATAACAGTTTGATTCACTCTGTGATAAAATGTAATTGTTTGATTCACTCTGTGATATATAATAATAGTTTGATCCACTCTGTGATATATAATAATAGTTTGTATCACTCTGTGTTATATAACGATAGTTTGATCCATTCTGTGATGTATAATAATAGTTTGATCCAGTCTGCGATATGTAATAATAGTTTGATTCACTCTGTGAGATACAATAATAGTTTGATTCACTCTGTGATATATAATAATAGTTTGATCCACTCTGTGATATATAATAATAGTTTGATCCAGTCTGCGATATGTAATAATAGTTTGATTCACTCTGTGAGATACAATAATAGTTTGATTCACTCTGTGATATATAATAATAGTTTGATCCACTCTGTGATATATAATAATAGTTTGATTCTACCTGTGACATATAAAATAGATTGATCCACTCTGTGATACAAAATAATTATTTGTGTCACTCTGTGTTATATAATGATAGTTTGATTCTACCTGTGATATTTAATAATAGTTTGATTCACTCTGTGATAAAATATAATTGTTTGATTCACTCTGTGATATATAATAATAGTTTGATCCACTCTGTGATATATAATAACAGTTTGATTCACTCCGTGATAAAATATAATTGTTTGATTCACTCTGTGATATATAATAATAGTTTGATCCACTCTGTGATATATAATAATAGTTTGATTCTACCTGTGACATATAAAATAGATTGATCCACTCTGTGATACAAAATAATTATTTGTGTCACTCTGTGTTATATAATGATAGTTTGATTCTACCTGTGATATTTAATAATAGTTTGATTCACTCTGTGACATATAATAATAGTTTGATCCACTCTGTGATATATATTAATAGTTTGATTCTACCTGTGATACATAATAATTTGTGTCACTCTGTGTTATATAATGATAGTTTGATCCATTCTGTGATGTACAATAATAGCTTGATCCACTCTGCAATATATAATAATAGTTTGATCCACTCTGTGATATATAATAATAGTTTGATACACTCTGTGATATATAATAATAGTTTGATCCACTCTGTGATATATAATAATAGTTTGATCCACTCTGTGATATGACATATAATAATAGTTTGATTCTACCTGTGACATATAAAATAGATTGATCCACTCTGTGATATATAATAATAATTTGTGTCACTCTGTGTAATATAATGATAGTTTGATTCTACCTGTGATATATAATAATAGTTTGATCCATTCTGTGAAATATAATAATAGTTTGATTCACTCTGTGAGATATAATAATAGTTTGATTCACTCTGTGAAAAATAATAATAGTTTGATTCACTCTGTGATATATAATAATAGTTTAATTCTACCTGTGATACATAATAATAGTTTGAGTCACTCTGTGAAAAATAATAATAGTTTGATTCACTCTGTGATATATAATAATAGTTTTATCCACTCTGTGATACACAATAATAGTTTGATCCACTCTGTGATATATAAAAATAGTTTGATCCAAACTAGAAATAAATAAATAGTTTGATCTACTATCTGATATATAATAATAGGTTGATCCACCCTGTGATATTTAATAATAGTTTGATCCACCCTGTGTTATATAATAATAGTTTCAGCCACTCTGTGATATATAATAATAGTTTGATTCACTCTGCGAGATATAATAACTGTTTCATCCACTCTGTGATATATACAATAGTTAAATCCACTCTGTGAGATATAATAATAGTTTGATCCAATGTAGAAATAAATAAATAGTTTGATCTACGATGTGATATATAATAATAGTTTGATCCACCCTGTGATATATAATAATAGTTTGATCCACCCTGTGATATATAATAATAGTTTGATCCACTCTGTGATATATAAAAATAGTTTGATCCAATGTAGAAATAAATAAATAGTTTGATCTACGATGTGATATATAATAATAGTTTGATCCACCCTGTGATATATAATAATAGTTTGATCCACTCTGTGATATATAATAATAGTTTGATCCACTCTGTGACATATAATAATAGTTTGATCCACTCTGTGATATATAATAATAGTTTGAGTCACTCTGTGATATATAATAATAGTTTGATTCACTCTGTGATATGTAATAATAGTTTGAGTCACTCTGTGATATATAATAATAGTTTGATCCACTCTGTGATATATAATAATAGTTTGAGTCACTCTGTGATATATAATAATAGTTTGATTCACTCTGTGATATATAATAATAGTTTGATTCACTCTGTGATATGTAATAATAATTTGATCCACTCTGTGAGATACAATAATAGTTTTATCCAAACCGTGAGAAATAATAAAGTTTGTTCCACTGTGTGATATATAATAATAGTTTGAGTCACTATGTGATATATGATAACAGTTTGATCCTCTCTGTGATATATAATAATAGTTTGATTCATCCTGTGATGTATAATAATAGTTTGATCCACTCTGTGATATACAATATTAGTTTGATCCACTCTGTGATATATAATAACAGTTTTATTCACTCTGTGATATATAATAATAGTTTGATCCACTCTGTGAAATATAACAATAATTTGATCCACTCTGTGATATGTAATAATAGTTTGAGTCACTCTGTGATATATAATAATAGTTTGAGTCACTCTGTGATATATAACAATAATTTGATTCACTCTGTGATATCGAAAAAGAGTTTGATCCACTGTGTGATATATAATAATATTTTGATTCACTCTGTGATATATAATAATAGTTTGATTCACGCTGTGATATATAATAATAGTTTGATTCTACCTGTGAGATATAATAATAGTTTGATCCACCCTGTGATATATAATGATAATTTGATTCACCTTGTGATATATAATAAAAGTTTGATCCTCGCTGTGAGATATAATAATAGATTGATTCACTCTGTGATATATAATAATAGTTTGATTCTACCTGAGATATATAATAATAGTTTGATCCAATCTAGAAATATATTAATAGTTTGATTCACTTTGAGATATATAATAATAGTTTGATTCACTCTGTGATATATAATAATAGTTTGATCCACTCTCTGAAATATAACAATAATTTGATCCACTCTGTGATATATAATAATAGTTTGATCCACTCTGTGATATATAATAATAGTTTGATTCTACCTGTGACATATAATAATAGTTTGATCCAATCTAGAAATATATTAATAGTTTGATCCACTCTGTGATATATAATAATAGTTTGATCCATTCTGTGATATACAATAGTTTGATTTACTTTGTGATGTATAATGATAGTTTGATTCACTCTGTGATCTATAACAATAGCTTGATTCTACCTGTGATATATAATAATAGTTTGATCCACTCTGTGATATATAATAATAGTTTGATCCTCTCTGTGAGATATAATAATAGTTTGATTCACTCTGTGATATATAATAATAGTTTGATTCATTCTGTGATGTGTAATAATAGTTTGATCCACTGTGTGATATATAATAATAGATTGATTCATTCTGTGATGTGTAATAATAGTTTGATTCACTCTGGCAGAAATAATAATCGTTTGATTCACTCTGTGATATATAATAAGAGTTTGAGTCACTCTGTGATATATAATAATAGTTTGATTCACTCTGTGATATAGAAAAAGAGTTTGATTAACCCTGTGATATATAATAAGAGTTTGATTGATTCTGTGATATGAAATAATAGTATGATCCACTGTGTGATATATAATAATAGTTTGATCCACTCTGTGAGATATAATAATAGTTTGATCCACCCTGTGATAAATAATAATATTTTGATTCACCTTGTGATATATAATAAAAGTTTGATCCTCTCTGTGAGATATTATAATAGTTTGATTCACTCTGTGATATATAATAATAGTTTGATTAACCCTTTGATATATAACAATAATTTGATTCACTCTGTGATATATAATAAGAGTTTGATTAACCCTGTGATATATAATAATAGGTTGATCCACTCTGTGATAAAAATAAAAGTTTGATTGATTCTGTGATATATAATAATAGTTTGATCCACTCTGTGATATATAATAAAAGTTTGATTCACTCTGTGATCTGTAACAATAGCTTGATTCTACCTGTGATATATAATAATAGTTTGATCCACTCTGTGATATATAATAATAGTTTGATTCTACCTGTGACATATAATAATAGTTTGATCCAATCTAGAAATATATTAATAGTTTGATCCATTCTGTGATATATAATAATAGTTTGATCCACTCTGTGAGATATAATAATAGTTTGATTCACTCTGTGATATATAATAATAGATTGATTCACTCTGTGATATATAATAATAGTTTGATTAACCCTTTGATATAATAACAATAATTTGATCCACTCTGTGATATATAATAATAGTTTGATCCACTCTGTGAGATATAATAATAGTTTGATTCACTCTGTGATATATAATAATAGTTTGATTCACGTTGTGATATGTTATAATAGTTTGAGTCACTCTGTGATATATAATAACAGTTTGATTCACTCTGTGATAAAATATAATTGTTTGATTCACTCTGTGATTTCTAATAATAGTTTGATCCACTCTGTGATATATAATAATAGTTTGATTCACTCTGTGATATATAATAATAGTTTGAGTCACTCTGTGATATATAATAATAGTTTGATTCACTCTGTGATATAGAAAAAGAGTTTGATTAACCCTGTGATATATAATAAGAGTTTGATTGATTCTGTGATATGAAATAATAGTATGATCCACTGTGTGATATATAATAATAGTTTGATCCACTCTGTGAGATATAATAATAGTTTGATCCACCCTGTGATAAATAATAATATTTTGATTCACCTTGTGATATATAATAAAAGTTTGATCCTCTCTGTGAGATATTATAATAGTTTGATTCACTCTGTGATATATAATAATAGTTTGATTAACCCTTTGATATATAACAATAATTTGATTCACTCTGTGATATATAATAAGAGTTTGATTAACCCTGTGATATATAATAATAGTTTGATCCACTCTGTGATAAAAATAAAAGTTTGATTGATTCTGTGATATATAATAATAGTTTGATCCACTCTGTGATATATAATAAAAGTTTGATTCACTCTGTGATCTGTAACAATAGCTTGATTCTACCTGTGATATATAATAATAGTTTGATCCACTCTGTGATATATAATAATAGTTTGATTCTACCTGTGACATATAATAATAGTTTGATCCAATCTAGAAATATATTAATAGTTTGATCCATTCTGTGATATATAATAATAGTTTGATCCACTCTGTGAGATATAATAATAGTTTGATTCACTCTGTGATATATAATAATAGATTGATTCACTCTGTGATATATAATAATAGTTTGATTAACCCTTTGATATAATAACAATAATTTGATCCACTCTGTGATATATAATAATAGTTTGATCCACTCTGTGAGATATAATAATAGTTTGATTCACTCTGTGATATATAATAATAGTTTGATTCACGTTGTGATATGTTATAATAGTTTGAGTCACTCTGTGATATATAATAACAGTTTGATTCACTCTGTGATAAAATATAATTGTTTGATTCACTCTGTGATTTCTAATAATAGTTTGATCCACTCTGTGATATATAATAATAGTTTGATTCACTCTGTGATATATTATAATAGTTTGAGTCACTCTGTGATATATAATAATAGTTTGATTCACTCTGTGATATAGAAAAAGAGTTTGATTAACCCTGTGATATATAATAAGAGTTTGATTGATTCTGTGATATGAAATAATAGCATGATCCACTGTGTGATATATAATAATAGTTTGATCCACTCTGTGAGATATAATAATAGTTTGATCCACCCTGTGATAAATAATAATATTTTGATTCACCTTGTGATATATAATAAAATT
This sequence comes from Heptranchias perlo, assembly GCF_035084215.1. Classification (NCBI taxonomy): domain Eukaryota; kingdom Metazoa; phylum Chordata; class Chondrichthyes; order Hexanchiformes; family Hexanchidae; genus Heptranchias; species Heptranchias perlo. The sequence continues at coordinate 412,260 of NW_027139227.1, read as the reverse complement.
TTGATCCACTCTGTGATATATAATAATAGTTTGATTAACCCTTTGATATATAACAATAATTTGATTCACTCTGTGATATATAATAAGAGTTTGATTAACCCTGTGATATATAATAATAGTTTGATCCACTCTGTGATAAAAATAAAAGTTTGATTGATTCTGTGATATATAATAATAGTTTGATCCACTCTGTGATATATAATAAAAGTTTGATTCACTCTGTGATCTGTAACAATAGCTTGATTCTACCTGTGATATATAATAATAGTTTGATCCACTCTGTGATATATAATAATAGTTTGATTCTACCTGTGATATATAATAATAGTTTGATCCATTCTGTGAAATATAATAATAGTTTGATTCACTCTGTGAGATATAATAATAGTTTGATTCACTCTGTGAAAAATAATAATAGTTTGATTCACTCTGTGATATATAATAATAGTTTAATTCTACCTGTGATACATAATAATAGTTTGAGTCACTCTGTGAAAAATAATAATAGTTTGATTCACTCTGTGATATATAATAATAGTTTTATCCACTCTGTGATACACAATAATAGTTTGATCCACTCTGTGATATATAAAAATAGTTTGATCCAAACTAGAAATAAATAAATAGTTTGATCTACTATCTGATATATAATAATAGGTTGATCCACCCTGTGATATTTAATAATAGTTTGATCCACTCTGTGATATATAATAATAGTTTGATTCACTCTGCGAGATATAATAACTGTTTCATCCACTCTGTGATATATACAATAGTTAAATCCACTCTGTGAGATATAATAATAGTTTGATCCAATGTAGAAATAAATAAATAGTTTGATCTACGATGTGATATATAATAATAGTTTGATCCACCCTGTGATATATAATAATAGTTTGATCCACTCTGTGATATATAAAAATAGTTTGATCCAACGTAGAAATAAATAAATAGTTTGATCTACGATGTGATATATAATAATAGTTTGATCCACCCTGTGATATATAATAATAGTTTGATCCACTCTGTGATATATAATAATAGTTTGATCCACTCTGTGACATATAATAATAGTTTGATCCACTCTGTGATATATAATAATAGTTTGAGTCACTCTGTGATATATAATAATAGTTTGATTCACTCTGTGATATGTAATAATAGTTTGAGTCACTCTGTGATATATAATAATAGTTTGATCCACTCTGTGATATATAATAATAGTTTGAGTCACTCTGTGATATATAATAATAGTTTGATTCACTCTGTGATATGTAATAATAATTTGATCCACTCTGTGAGATACAATAATAGTTTTATCCAAACCGTGAGAAATAATAAAGTTTGTTCCACTGTGTGATATATAATAATAGTTTGAGTCACTATGTGATATATGATAACAGTTTGATCCTCTCTGTGATATATAATAATAGTTTGATTCATCCTGTGATGTATAATAATAGTTTGATCCACTCTGTGATATACAATATTAGTTTGATCCACTCTGTGATATATAATAACAGTTTTATTCACTCTGTGATATATAATAATAGTTTGATCCACTCTGTGAAATATAACAATAATTTGATCCACTCTGTGATATGTAATAATAGTTTGAGTCACTCTGTGATATATAATAATAGTTTGAGTCACTCTGTGATATATAACAATAATTTGATTCACTCTGTGATATCGAAAAAGAGTTTGATCCACTGTGTGATATATAATAATATTTTGATTCACTCTGTGATATATAATAATAGTTTGATTCACGCTGTGATATATAATAATAGTTTGATTCTACCTGTGAGATATAATAATAGTTTGATCCACCCTGTGATATATAATGATAATTTGATTCACCTTGTGATATATAATAAAAGTTTGATCCTCGCTGTGAGATATAATAATAGATTGATTCACTCTGTGATATATAATAATAGTTTGATTCTACCTGAGATATATAATAATAGTTTGATCCAATCTAGAAATATATTAATAGTTTGATTCACTTTGAGATATATAATAATAGTTTGATTCACTCTGTGATATATAATAATAGTTTGATCCACTCTCTGAAATATAACAATAATTTGATCCACTCTGTGATATATAATAATAGTTTGATCCACTCTGTGATATATAATAATAGTTTGATTCTACCTGTGACATATAATAATAGTTTGATCCAATCTAGAAATATATTAATAGTTTGATCCACTCTGTGATATATAATAATAGTTTGATCCATTCTGTGATATATAATAGTTTGATTTACTTTGTGATGTATAATGATAGTTTGATTCACTCTGTGATCTATAACAATAGCTTGATTCTACCTGTGATATATAATAATAGTTTGATCCACTCTGTGATATATAATAATAGTTTGATTCTACCTGTGACATATAATAATAATTTGATCCAATCTAGAAATATATTAATAGTTTGATCCACTCTGTGATATATAATAATAGTTTGATCCTCTCTGTGAGATATAATAATAGTTTGATTCACTCTGTGATATATAATAATAGTTTGATTCATTCTGTGATGTGTAATAATAGTTTGATCCACTGTGTGATATATAATAATAGATTGATTCATTCTGTGATGTGTAATAATAGTTTGATTCACTCTGGCAGAAATAATAATCGTTTGATTCACTCTGTGATATATAATAATAGTTTGAGTCACTCTGTGATATATAATAATAGTTTGATTCACTCTGTGATATAGAAAAAGAGTTTGATTAACCCTGTGATATATAATAAGAGTTTGATTGATTCTGTGATATGAAATAATAGTATGATCCACTGTGTGATATATAATAATAGTTTGATCCACTCTGTGAGATATAATAATAGTTTGATCCACCCTGTGATAAATAATAATATTTTGATTCACCTTGTGATATATAATAAAAGTTTGATCCTCTCTGTGAGATATTATAATAGTTTGATTCACTCTGTGATATATAATAATAGTTTGATTAACCCTTTGATATATAACAATAATTTGATTCACTCTGTGATATATAATAAGAGTTTGATTAACCCTGTGATATATAATAATAGGTTGATCCACTCTGTGATAAAAATAAAAGTTTGATTGATTCTGTGATATATAATAATAGTTTGATCCACTCTGTGATATATAATAAAAGTTTGATTCACTCTGTGATCTGTAACAATAGCTTGATTCTACCTGTGATATATAATAATAGTTTGATCCACTCTGTGATATATAATAATAGTTTGATTCTACCTGTGACATATAATAATAGTTTGATCCAATCTAGAAATATATTAATAGTTTGATCCATTCTGTGATATATAATAATAGTTTGATCCACTCTGTGAGATATAATAATAGTTTGATTCACTCTGTGATATATAATAATAGATTGATTCACTCTGTGATATATAATAATAGTTTGATTAACCCTTTGATATAATAACAATAATTTGATCCACTCTGTGATATATCAGAATAGTTTGATCCACTCTGTGAGATATAATAATAGTTTGATTCACTCTGTGATATATAATAATAGTTTGATTCACGTTGTGATATGTTATAATAGTTTGAGTCACTCTGTGATATATAATAACAGTTTGATTCACTCTGTGATAAAATATAATTGTTTGATTCACTCTGTGATTTCTAATAATAGTTTGATCCACTCTGTGATATATAATAATAGTTTGATTCACTCTGTGATATATAATAATAGTTTGAGTCACTCTGTGATATATAATAATAGTTTGATTCACTCTGTGATATAGAAAAAGAGTTTGATTAACCCTGTGATATATAATAAGAGTTTGATTGATTCTGTGATATGAAATAATAGTATGATCCACTGTGTGATATATAATAATAGTTTGATCCACTCTGTGAGATATAATAATAGTTTGATCCACCCTGTGATAAATAATAATATTTTGATTCACCTTGTGATATATAATAAAAGTTTGATCCTCTCTGTGAGATATTATAATAGTTTGATTCACTCTGTGATATATAATAATAGTTTGATTAACCCTTTGATATATAACAATAATTTGATTCACTCTGTGATATATAATAAGAGTTTGATTAACCCTGTGATATATAATAATAGTTTGATCCACTCTGTGATAAAAATAAAAGTTTGATTGATTCTGTGATATATAATAATAGTTTGATCCACTCTGTGATATATAATAAAAGTTTGATTCACTCTGTGATCTGTAACAATAGCTTGATTCTACCTGTGATATATAATAATAGTTTGATCCACTCTGTGATATATAATAATAGTTTGATTCTACCTGTGACATATAATAATAGTTTGATCCAATCTAGAAATATATTAATAGTTTGATCCATTCTGTGATATATAATAATAGTTTGATCCACTCTGTGAGATATAATAATAGTTTGATTCACTCTGTGATATATAATAATAGATTGATTCACTCTGTGATATATAATAATAGTTTGATTAACCCTTTGATATAATAACAATAATTTGATCCACTCTGTGATATATAATAATAGTTTGATCCACTCTGTGAGATATAATAATAGTTTGATTCACTCTGTGATATATAATAATAGTTTGATTCACGTTGTGATATGTTATAATAGTTTGAGTCACTCTGTGATATATAATAACAGTTTGATTCACTCTGTGATAAAATATAATTGTTTGATTCACTCTGTGATTTCTAATAATAGTTTGATCCACTCTGTGATATATAATAATAGTTTGATTCACTCTGTGATATATTATAATAGTTTGAGTCACTCTGTGATATATAATAATAGTTTGATTCACTCTGTGATATAGAAAAAGAGTTTGATTAACTCTGTGATATATAATAAGAGTTTGATTGATTCTGTGATATGAAATAATAGTATGATCCACTGTGTGATATATAATAATAGTTTGATCCACTCTGTGAGATATAATAATAGTTTGATCCACCCTGTGATAAATAATAATATTTTGATTCACCTTGTGATATATAATAAAAGTTTGATCCTCTCTGTGAGATATTATAATAGTTTGATTCACTCTGTGATATATAATAATAGTTTGATTAACCCTTTGATATATAACAATAATTTGATTCACTCTGTGATATATAATAAGAGTTTGATTAACCCTGTGATATATAATAATAGTTTGATCCACTCTGTGATAAAAATAAAAGTTTGATTGATTCTGTGATATATAATAATAGTTTGATCCACTCTGTGATATATAATAAAAGTTTGATTCACTCTGTGATCTGTAACAATAGCTTGATTCTACCTGTGATATATAATAATAGTTTGATCCACTCTGTGATATATAATAATAGTTTGATTCTACCTGTGACATATAATAATAGTTTGATCCAATCTAGAAATATATTAATAGTTTGATCCATTCTGTGATATATAATAATAGTTTGATCCACTCTGTGAGATATAATAATAGTTTGATTCACTCTGTGATATATAATAATAGATTGATTCACTCTGTGATATATAATAATAGTTTGATTAACCCTTTGATATAATAACAATAATTTGATCCACTCTGTGATATATAATAATAGTTTGATCCACTCTGTGAGATATAATAATAGTTTGATTCACTCTGTGATATATAATAATAGTTTGATTCACGTTGTGATATGTTATAATAGTTTGAGTCACTCTGTGATATATAATAACAGTTTGATTCACTCTGTGATAAAATATAATTGTTTGATTCACTCTGTGATTTCTAATAATAGTTTGATCCACTCTGTGATATATAATAATAGTTTGATTCACTCTGTGATATATTATAATAGTTTGAGTCACTCTGTGATAGATAATAATAGTTTGATTCACTCTGTGATATAGAAAAAGAGTTTGATTAACCCTGTGATATATAATAAGAGTTTGATTGATTCTGTGATATGAAATAATAGTATGATCCACTGTGTGATATATAATAATAGTTTGATCCACTCTGTGAGATATAATAATAGTTTGATCCACCCTGTGATAAATAATAATATTTTGATTCACCTTGTGATATATAATAAAAGTTTGATCCTCTCTGTGAGATATTATAATAGTTTGATTCACTCTGTGATATATAATAATAGTTTGATTAACCCTTTGATATATAACAATAATTTGATTCACTCTGTGATATATAATAAGAGTTTGATTAACCCTGTGATATATAATAATAGTTTGATCCACTCTGTGATAAAAATAAAAGTTTGATTGATTCTGTGATATATAATAATAGTTTGATCCACTCTGTGATATATAATAAAAGTTTGATTCACTCTGTGATCTGTAACAATAGCTTGATTCTACCTGTGATATATAATAATAGTTTGATCCACTCTGTGATATATAATAATAGTTTGATTCTACCTGTGACATATAATAATAGTTTGATCCAATCTAGAAATATATTAATAGTTTGATCCATTCTGTGATATATAATAATAGTTTGATCCACTCTGTGAGATATAATAATAGTTTGATTCACTCTGTGATATATAATAATAGATTGATTCACTCTGTGATATATAATAATAGTTTGATTAACCCTTTGATATAATAACAATAATTTGATCCACTCTGTGATATATAATAATAGTTTGATCCACTCTGTGAGATATAATAATAGTTTGATTCACTCTGTGATATATAATAACAGTTTGATTCACTCTGTGATAAAATATAATTGTTTGATTTACTCTGTGATTTCTAATAATAGTTTGATCCACTCTGTGATATATAATAATAATTTGTGTCACTCTGTTTTATATAATAATAGTTTGATATATTATAATAGTTTGACCTGTGATATATTATAATAGTTTGATCCAATCCAGAAATATATTAATAGTTTGATTCACTCTGTGATATATAATAATAGTTTTATCCAAACCGTGAGAAATAATAAAGTTTGATCCACTGTGTGATATATAATAATAGTTTGAGTCACTCTGTGATATATAATAACAGTTTGATCCTCTCTGTGAGATATAATAATAGTTTGATCCACTCTGTGATATATAATAATAGTTTGATTCACTATGTGATATATAATAATAGTTTGATTCACTCTGTGATATATAATAATAGTTTGAGTCACTCTGTGATATGTAATAATAATTTGATGCACTCTGTGAGATGCAATAATAGTTTTATCCAAACCGTGAGAAATAATAAAGTTTGATCCACTGTGTGATATATAATAATAGATTGATTCACCCTGTGATGTATAATAATAGTTTGATCCACTCTGTGATATCTAATAACAGTTTTATTCACTCTGTGATATATAATAATAGTTTGATCCACTCTGTGAGAAAAATAATAGTTTGATCTACCCTGTGATATATAATGATATTTTGATTCACCTTGTGATATATAATAAAAGTGTGATCCTCGCTGTGATATATAATAATAGTTTGATTAACCCTGTGATATATAACAATAATTTGATTCACTCTGTGATATATAATAATAGATTGATTCACTCTGTGATATATAATAATAGTTTGATGAACCCTGTGATATATAATAATAGTTTGATTCACTCTGTGATGTATAATAATAGATTGATTCACTCTGTGATATATAATAATAGTTTGATGAACCCTGTGATATATAATAATAGTTTGATTCACTCTGTGATGTATAATAAAAGATTGATTCACTCTGTGATATATAATAATAGTTTGATCCACTCTGTGATATGTAATAATCGTTTGATTCTAACTTTGACATACAATAATAGTTTGATTCACTCTGATATATAATAATAGTTTGATTTACTTTGTGATATATAACAATAATTTGATTCACTCTGTGATATATAATAAGAGTTTGATTCACCCTGTGATATACAATAATAGTTTGATCCACTCTGTGATAAAAATAAAAGTTTGATTTATTCTGTGACAGGAAATAATAGTTTGATCCACTCTGTGATATATCATTAAAGTTTGATTCACCCTGTGATGTATAATAATAGTTTGATCCACTCTGTGATATACAATATTAGTTTGATCCACTCTGTGCTATATAATAATAGTTTTATTCACTCTGTGATACATAATAATAGTTTGATCCACTCTGTGAAATATAACAATAATTTGATCCACTCTGTGCTATATAATAATAAATTGATTCATTCTGTAATGTGTAATAATAGTTTGATTCACTCTGTGAGAAATAATAATAGTTTGATCCACTCTATGATAGAAAATGACAGTTTGATTCACTCTGTGATATATAGTTTGATTCACTCTCTGATATATAATAATAGTTTGAGTCACTCTGTGATATATAATAATAGTTTGATACACCCTGTGATACATAATGATATTTTGATTCACCTTGTGATATATAATAAAAGTGTGATCCTCGCTGTGATATATAATAATAGTTTGATTCACTCTGTGATATATAATAATAGATTGATTCACTCTGTGATATATAATAATAGTTTGATTAACCCTGTGATATATAAAAATAGTTTGATTCACTCTGTGATATATAATAATAGATTGATTCACTCTGTGATATATAATAATAGTTTGATTAACCCTGTGATATATAATAATCGTTTGATTCACTCTGTGATATATAATAATAGATTGATTCACTCTGTGATATATAATAATAGTTTGATTAAACCTGTGATATATAACAATAATTTGATTCACTCTGTGATATATAATAATAGTTTGATTCACTCTGTGATATATAATAATAGATTGAGTCACTCTGTGTTATATAATAATAGTTGGATTCTACCTGTGATATATAACAATAATTTGATCCACTCTGTGATACATAATAATAGTTTGAGTCACTCTGTGATGTATAGTAATAGTTTGATTCACTCTGTGATATATAATTGTACTTTGATCCACTCTGTGATATACAATAATTGTTGGATTAACCCTGTGATATATAACAATAATTTGATTCACTCTGTGATATATCATAATAGTTTGATTAACCCTGTGATATATAATAATAGTTTGATTCACTCTCTGATATATAAAAATAGTTTGAGTCACTCTGTGATATATAATAATAGTTTGATTCACTCTGTGTTATATAATAATAGTTTGAGTCACTCTGTGATACATAATAAGAGTTTGATTCACTCTGTTATATATAATTATACTTTGATCCACTCTGTGATATATAATAATTGTTGGATTAACCCTGTGATATATAACAATAATTTGATTCACTCTGTGATATATCATAATAGTTTGATTAACCCTGTGATATATAATAATAGTTTGATTCACTCTCTGATATATAAAAATAGTTTGAGTCACTCTGTGATATATAATAATAGTTTGATTCACTCTGTGATATATAATAATCGTTTGAGTCACTCTGTGATATATAATAAAAGGTTGATCCACTCTGTGATTTATAATAATAGTTTGATCCACTCTGATGTATAATAATAGTTTGATGCACTCTGTGATATATAATAATAGTTTGATCCCACCTGTGATATATAATAATAGTTTGATTCACTCTCTGATATATAATAATAGTTTGAGTCACTCTGTGATCTATAATAATAGTTTGATTCACTCTGTGACATATAATAATAGATTGATTCACTCTGTGATATATAATAGTTTGATTAACCCTGTGATATTTTACAATAATTTGATTCACTCTGTGATATTTCATAAGAGTTTGATTAACCCTGTGATATATAATAATAGTTTGATCCACTCTGTGATAAAAATAAAAGTTTGATTGATTCTGTGATATGAAATAATAGTTTGATTCACTCTGTGATATATAATAATCGTTTGATTCACTCTGTGATATATAATAATAGTTTGATCCACCCTGTGATATACAATGATATTTTGATTCACCTTGTGATAAAGAATAAAAGTTTGATCCTCTCTGTGAGATATAATAACAGATTGATTCACTCTGTGATATATAATAAGAGTTTGATTCACTCTGTTATATATAATTATACTTTGATCCACTCTGTGATATACAATAATTGTTGGATTAACCCTGTGATATATAACAATAATTTGATTCACTCTGTGATATATCATAATAGTTTGATTAACCCTGTGATATATAATAATAGTTTGATTCACTCTCTGATATATAAAAATAGTTTGAGTCACTCTGTGATATATAATAACAGTTTGATTCACTCTGTGATATATAATAATAGTTTGAGTCACTCTGTGATATATAATAAGAGTTTGATTCACTCTGTTATATATAATTATACTTTGATCCACTCTGTGATATATAATAATTGTTGGATTAACCCTGTGATATATAACAATAATTTGATTCACTCTGTGATATATCATAATAGTTTGATTAACCCTGTGAAATATAATAATAGTTTGATTCACTCTCTGATATATAAAAATAGTTTGAGTCACTCTGTGATATATAATAATAGTTTGATCCACTCTGATATATAATAATAGTTTGATGCACTCTGTGATATATAATAATAGATTGATCCACTCCGTGATATATAATAACAGTTTGATTCACTCTGTTATATAAAATAATTGTTTGATTCACTCTGTGATATATAATAATAGATTGATCCACTCTGTGATACATAATAATAGTTTCTGTCACTCTGTGATGTATAGTAATAGTTTGATTCCCTCTGTGATATAAGATAATAGTTGGATTAACCCTGTGATATATAACAATCATTTGATTCACTCTGTGATATATCATAATAGTTTGATTAACCCTGTGATATATAATAATAGTTTGATTCACTCTCTGATATATAATAATAGTTTGATCCACTCTGTGATATGTAATAATAGTTTGATTCCACCTGTGAGGTATAATAATAGTTTGATTCACTCTCTGATATATAATAATAGTTTGAGTCACTCTGTGATATATAATAATAGTTTGATTCACTCTCTGATATATAATAATAGTTTGATTCACTCTGTGATATATAATAATAGTTTGAGTCACTCTGTGATATATAATAATAGTTTGATCCACTCTGTGAGATATAATAATAGTTTGATTCACTCTGATATATAATAATAGTTTGATTTACTTTGTGATATATAATAATAGTTTGATTCACTCCGTGATATTTAATAATAGTTTGACCCACTGTGTGATATATAATAATAGTTTGATCCACTCTGTGATATATAATAATAGTTTGATCCACTCTGTGATATATAATAATAGTTTGAGTCCCTCTGTGATATATAATAATAGTTTGATTCACTCTGATATATAATAATAGTTTGATGCACTCTGTGATATATAATAATAGATTGATCCACTCCGTGATATATAATAACAGTTTGATTCACTCTGTTACATAAAATAATTGTTTGATTCACTCTGTGATATATAATAATAGATTGATCCACTCTGTGATACATAATAATAGTTTCTGTCACTCTGTGATGTATCGTAATAGTTTGATTCACTCTGTGATATATGATAATAGTTGGATTAACCCTGTGATATATAACAATAATTTGATTCACTCTGTGATATATCATAATAGTTTGATTAACCCTGTGATATATAATAATAGTTTGATTCACTCTCTGATATACAATAATAGTTTGATCCACTCTGTGATATGTAATAATAGTTTGATTCCACCTGTGAGGTATAATAATAGTTTGATTCACTCTCTGATATATAATAATAGTTTGAGTCACTCTGTGGTATATAATAATAGTTTGATTCACTCTCTGATATATAATAATAGTTTGATTCACTCTGTGATACACAATAATAGTTTGAGTCACTCTGTGATATATAATAATAGTTTGATTCACTCTGTGATATAGAAAAAGAGTTTGATTAAACCTGTGATATATAATAAGAGTTTGATTGATTCTGTGATATGAAATAATAGTATGATCCACTGTGTGATATATAATAATAGTTTGATCCACTCTGTGAGATATAATAATAGTTTGATCCACCCTGTGATAAATAATAATATTTTGATTCACCTTGTGATATATAATAAAAGTTTGATCCTCTCTGTGAGATATTATAATAGTTTGATTCACTCTGTGATATATAATAATAGTTTGATTAACCCTTTGATATATAACAATAATTTGATTCACTCTGTGATATATAATAAGAGTTTGATTAACCCTGTGATATATAATAATAGTTTGATCCACTCTGTGATAAAAATAAAAGTTTGATTGATTCTGTGATATATAATAATAGTTTGATCCACTCTGTGATATATAATAAAAGTTTGATTCACTCTGTGATCTGTAACAATAGCTTGATTCTACCTGTGATATATAATAATAGTTTGATCCACTCTGTGATATATAATAATAGTTTGATTCTACCTGTGACATATAATAATAGTTTGATCCAATCTAGAAATATATTAATAGTTTGATCCATTCTGTGATATATAATAATAGTTTGATCCACTCTGTGAGATATAATAATAGTTTGATTCACTCTGTGATATATAATAATAGATTGATTCACTCTGTGATATATAATAATAGTTTGATTAACCCTTTGATATAATAACAATAATTTGATCCACTCTGTGATATATAATAATAGTTTGATCCACTCTGTGAGATATAATAATAGTTTGATTCACTCTGTGATATATAATAATAGTTTGATTCACGTTGTGATATGTTATAATAGTTTGAGTCACTCTGTGATATATAATAACAGTTTGATTCACTCTGTGATAAAATATAATTGTTTGATTCACTCTGTGATTTCTAATAATAGTTTGATCCACTCTGTGAAATATAATAATAATTTGTGTCACTCTGTGTTGTATAATAATAGTTTAATATATTATAATAGTTTGACCTGTGATATATTATAATAGTTTGATCCAATCCAGAAATATATTAATAGTTTGATTCACTCTGTGATATATAATAATAGTTTGATCCATTCTGTGATATATAATAATAGTTTGATCCACTCTGTGAGATATAATAATAGTTTGATCCATTCTGTGATATATAATAATAGTTTGATCCACTCTGTGAGATATAATAATAGTTTGATCCACTCTGTGATATATAATAATAGTTTGATTCACTATGTGATATATAATAATAGTTTGATTCACTCTGTGATAAATAATAATAGTTTGAGTCACTCTGTGATATGTAATAATAATTTGATGCACTCTGTGAGATGCAATAATAGTTTTATCCAAACCGTGAGAAATAATAAAGTTTGATCCACTGTGTGATATATAATAATAGTTTGAGTCACTCTGTGATATATAATAACAGTTTGATCCTCTCTGTGAGATATAATAATAGTTTGATCCACTCTGTGATATATAATAATAGTTTGATTCACTATGTGATATATAATAATAGTTTGATTCACTCTGTGATATATAATAATAGTTTGAGTCACTCTGTGATATGTAATAATAATTTGATGCACTCTGTGAGATGCAATAATAGTTTTATCCAAACCGTGAGAAATAATAAAGTTTGATCCACTGTGTGATATATAATAATAGATTGATTCACCCTGTGATGTATAATAATAGTTTGATCCACTCTGTGATATCTAATAACAGTTTTATTCACTCTGTGATATATTATAATAGTTTGATCCACTCTGTGAAATATAACAATAATTTGATCCACTCTGTGCTATATAATAATAGATTGATTCATTCTGTGATGTGTAATAATAGTTTGAATCACTCTGTGAGAAATAATAATAGTTTGATCCACTCTGTGATATATAATAATAGTTTGATCCACCCTGTGATATATAATGATATTTTGATTCACCTTGTGATATATAATAAAAGTGTGATCCTCGCTGTGATATATAATAATAGTTTGATTAACCCTGTGATATATAACAATAATTTGATTCACTCTGTGATATATAATAATAGATTGATTCACTCTGTGATATATAATAATAGTTTGATGAACCCTGTGATATATAATAATAGTTTGATTCACTCTGTGATGTATAATAATAGATTGATTCACTCTGTGATATATAATAATAGTTTGATGAACCCTGTGATATATAATAATAGTTTGATTCACTCTGTGATGTATAATAATAGATTGATTCACTCTGTGATATATAATAATAGTTTGATCCACTCTGTGATATATAATAATCGTTTGATTCTAACTTTGACATACAATAATAGTTTGATTCACTCTGATATATAATAATAGTTTGATTTACTTTGTGATATGTAATAATACTTTGATTCACTCTGTGATATATGATAATAGTTTGATTAACCCTGTGATATATAACAATAATTTGATTCACTCTGTGATATATAATAAGAGTTTGATTAACCCTGTGATATACAATGATAGTTTGATCCACTCTGTGATAAAAATAAAAGTTTGATTTATTCTGTGACAGGAAATAATAGTTTGATCCACTCTGTGATATATCATTAAAGTTTGATTCACCCTGTGATGTATAATAATAGTTTGATCCACTCTGTGATATACAATATTAGTTTGATCCACTCTGTGCTATATAATAATAGTTTTATTCACTCTGTGATACATAATAATAGTTTGATCCACTCTGTGAAATATAACAATAATTTGATCCACTCTGTGCTATATAATAATAAATTGATTCATTCTGTAATGTGTAATAATAGTTTGATTCACTCTGTGAGAAATAATAATAGTTTGATCCACTCTATGATAGAAAATGACAGTTTGATTCACTCTGTGATATATAGTTTGATTCACTCTCTGATATATAATAATAGTTTGAGTCACTCTGTGATATATAATAACAGTTTGATCCTCTCTGTGAGATATAATAATAGTTTGATCCACTCTGTGATATATAATAATAGTTTGATTCACTATGTGATATATAATAATAGTTTGATTCACTCTGTGATATATAATAATAGTTTGAGTCACTCTGTGATATGTAATAATAATTTGATGCACTCTGTGAGATGCAATAATAGTTTTATCCAAACCGTGAGAAATAATAAAGTTTGATCCACTGTGTGATATATAATAATAGATTGATTCACCCTGTGATGTATAATAATAGTTTGATCCACTCTGTGATATCTAATAACAGTTTTATTCACTCTGTGATATATTATAATAGTTTGATCCACTCTGTGAAATATAACAATAATTTGATCCACTCTGTGCTATATAATAATAGATTGATTCATTCTGTGATGTGTAATAATAGTTTGAATCACTCTGTGAGAAATAATAATAGTTTGATCCACTCTGTGATATATAATAATAGTTTGATCCACCCTGTGATATATAATGATATTTTGATTCACCTTGTGATATATAATAAAAGTGTGATCCTCGCTGTGATATATAATAATAGTTTGATTAACCCTGTGATATATAACAATAATTTGATTCACTCTGTGATATATAATAATAGATTGATTCACTCTGTGATATATAATAATAGTTTGATGAACCCTGTGATATATAATAATAGTTTGATTCACTCTGTGATGTATAATAATAGATTGATTCACTCTGTGATATATAATAATAGTTTGATGAACCCTGTGATATATAATAATAGTTTGATTCACTCTGTGATGTATAATAATAGATTGATTCACTCTGTGATATATAATAATAGTTTGATCCACTCTGTGATATATAATAATCGTTTGATTCTAACTTTGACATACAATAATAGTTTGATTCACTCTGATATATAATAATAGTTTGATTTACTTTGTGATATGTAATAATACTTTGATTCACTCTGTGATATATGATAATAGTTTGATTAACCCTGTGATATATAACAATAATTTGATTCACTCTGTGATATATAATAAGAGTTTGATTAACCCTGTGATATACAATGATAGTTTGATCCACTCTGTGATAAAAATAAAAGTTTGATTTATTCTGTGACAGGAAATAATAGTTTGATCCACTCTGTGATATATCATTAAAGTTTGATTCACCCTGTGATGTATAATAATAGTTTGATCCACTCTGTGATATACAATATTAGTTTGATCCACTCTGTGCTATATAATAATAGTTTTATTCACTCTGTGATACATCATAATAGTTTGATCCATTCTGTGAAATATAACAATAATTTGATCCACTCTGTGCTATATAATAATAAATTGATTCATTCTGTAATGTGTAATAATAGTTTGATTCACTCTGTGAGAAATAATAATAGTTTGATCCACTCTATGATAGAAAATGACAGTTTGATTCACTCTGTGATAGAAAGTTTGATTCACTCTCTGATATATAATAATAGTTTGAGTCACTCTGTGATATATAACAATAGTTTGATACACCCTGTGATATATAATGATATTTTGATTCACCTTGTGATATATAATAAAAGTGTGATCCTCGCTGTGATATATAATAATAGTTTGATTCACTCTGTGATATATAATAATAGATTGATTCACTCTGTGATATATAATAATAGTTTGATTAACCCTGTGATATATAAAAATAGTTTGATTCACTCTGTGATATATAATAATGGATTGATTCACTCTGTGATATATAATAATAGTTTGATTAACCCTGTGATATATAATAATAGTTTGATTCACTCTGTGATATATAATAATAGATTGATTCACTCTGTGATATATAATAATAGTTTGATTAACCCTGTGATATATAACAATAATTTGATTCACTCTCTGATATATAATAATAGTTTGATTCACTCTGTGATATAAAATAATAGATTGAGTCACTCTGTGTTATATAATAATAGTTGGATTCTACCTGTGATATATAACAATAATTTGATCCACTCTGTGATACATAATAATAGTTTGAGTCACTCTGTGATGTATAGTAATAGTTTGATTCACTCTGTGATATATAATTGTACTTTGATCCACTCTGTGATATACAATAATTGTTGGATTAACCCTGTGATATATAACAATAATTTGATCCACTCTGTGATATATCATAATAGTTTGATTAACCCTGTGATATATAATAATAGTTTGATTCACTCTCTGATATATAAAAATAGTTTGAGTCACTCTGTGATATATAATAATAGTTTGATTCACTCTGTGATATATAATAATAGTTTGAGTCACTCTGTGATATATAATAAGAGTTTGATTCACTCTGTTATATATAATTATACTTTGATCCACTCTGTGATATATAATAATTGTTGGATTAACCCTGTGATATATAACAATAATTTGATTCACTCTGTGATATATCATAATAGTTTGATTAACCCTGTGATATATAATAATAGTTTGATTCACTCTCTGATATATAAAAATAGTTTGAGTCACTCTGTGATATATAATAATAGTTTGATTCACTCTGTGATATTTAATAATAGTTTGAGTCACTCTGTGATATATAATAAAAGTTTGATCCACTCTGTGATTTATAATAATAGTTTGATCCACTCTGATATATAATAATAGTTTGATGCACTCTGTGATATATAATAATAGTTTGATCCCACCTGTGATATATAATAATAGTTTGATTCACTCTCTGATATATAATAATAGTTTGAGTCACTCTGTGATCTATAATAATAGTTTGATTCACTCTGTGACATATAATAATAGATTGATTCACTCTGTGATATATAATAGTTTGATTAACCCTGTGATATTTTACAATAATTTGATTCACTCTGTGATATTTCATAAGAGTTTGATTAACCCTGTGATATATAATAATAGTTTGATCCACTCTGTGATAAAAATAAAAGTTTGATTGATTCTGTGATATGAAATAATAGTTTGATCCACTCTGTGATATATAATAATCGTTTGATTCACTCTGTGATATATAATAATAGTTTGATCCACCCTGTGATATACAATGATATTTTGATTCACCTTGTGATAAAGAATAAAAGTTTGATCCTCTCTGTGAGATATAATAATAGATTGATTCACTCTGTGATATATAATAAGAGTTTGATTCACTCTGTTATATATAATTATACTTTGATCCACTCTGTGATATACAATAATTGTTGGATTAACCCTGTGATATATAACAATAATTTGATTCACTCTGTGATATATCATAATAGTTTGATTAACCCTGTGATATATAATAATAGTTTGATTCACTCTCTGATATATAAAAATAGTTTGAGTCACTCTGTGATATATAATAATAGTTTGATTCAATCTGTGATATATAATAATAGTTTGAGTCACTCTGTGATATATAATAAGAGTTTGATTCACTCTGTTATATATAATTATACTTTGATCCACTCTGTGATATATAATAATTGTTGGATTAACCCTGTGATATATAACAATAATTTGATTCACTCTGTGATATATCATAATAGTTTGATTAACCCTGTGATATATAATAATAGTTTGATTCACTCTCTGATATAAAGAAATAGTTTGAGTCACTCTGTGATATATAATAATAGTTTGATTCACTCTGTGATATATAATAATAGTTTGAGTCACTCTGTGATATATAACAAAAGTTTGATCCACTCTGTGATTTATAATAATAGTTTGATCCACTCTGATATATAATAATAGTTTGATGCACTCTGTGATATATAATAATAGATTGATCCACTCCGTGATATATAATAACAGTTTGATTCACTCTGTTATATAAAATAATTGTTTGATTCACTCTGTGATATATAATAATAGATTGATCCACTCTGTGATACATAATAATAGTTTCTGTCACTCTGTGATGTATAGTAATAGTTTGATTCCCTCTGTGATATATGATAATAGTTGGATTAACCCTGTGATATATAACAATAATTTGATTCACTCTGTGATATATCATAATAGTTTGATTAACCCTGTGATATATAATAATAGTTTGATTCACTCTCTGATATATAATAATAGTTTGATCCACTCTGTGATATGTAATAATAGTTTGATTCCACCTGTGAGGTATAATAATAGTTTGATTCACTCTCTGATATATAATAATAGTTTGAGTCACTCTGTTATATATAATTATACTTTGATCCACTCTGTGATATACAATAATTGTTGGATTAACCCTGTGATATATAACAATAATTTGATTCACTCTGTGATATATCATAATAGTTTGATTAACCCTGTGATATATCATAATAGTTTGATTCACTCTCTGATATATAAAAATAGTTTGAGTCACTCTGTGATATATAATAATAGTTTGATTCAATCTGTGATATATAATAATAGTTTGAGTCACTCTGTGATATATAATAAGAGTTTGATTCACTCTGTTATATATAATTATACTTTGATCCACTCTGTGGTATATAATAATTGTTGGATTAACCCTGTGATATATAACAATAATTTGATTCACTCTGTGATATATCATAATAGTTTGATTAACCCTGTGATATATAATAATAGTTTGATTCACTCTCTGATATATAAAAATAGTTTGAGTCACTCTGTGATATATAATAATAGTTTGATTCACTCTGTGATATATAATAATAGTTTGAGTCACTCTGTGATATATAACAAAAGTTTGATCCACTCTGTGATTTATAATAATAGATTGATCCACTCTGATATATAATAATAGTTTGATGCACTCTGTGATATATAATAATAGATTGATCCACTCCGTGATATATAATAACAGTTTGATTCACTCTGTTATATAAAATAATTGTTTGATTCACTCTGTGATATATAATAATAGTTTGAGTCACTCTGTGATATATAATAAGAGTTTGATTCACTCTGTTATATATAATTATACTTTGATCCACTCTGTGATATATAATAATTGTTGGATTAACCCTGTGATATATAACAATAATTTGATTCACTCTGTGATATATCATAATAGTTTGATTAACCCTGTGATATATAATAATAGTTTGATTCACTCTCTGATATATAAAAATAGTTTGAGTCACTCTGTGATATATAATAATAGTTTGATTCACTCTGTGATATTTAATAATAGTTTGAGTCACTCTGTGATATATAATAAAAGTTTGATCCACTCTGTGATTTATAATAATAGTTTGATCCACTCTGATATATAATAATAGTTTGATGCACTCTGTGATATATAATAATAGTTTGATCCCACCTGTGATATATAATAATAGTTTGATTCACTCTCTGATATATAATAATAGTTTGAGTCACTCTGTGATCTATAATAATAGTTTGATTCACTCTGTGACATATAATAATAGATTGATTCACTCTGTGATATATAATAGTTTGATTAACCCTGTGATATTTTACAATAATTTGATTCACTCTGTGATATTTCATAAGAGTTTGATTAACCCTGTGATATATAATAATAGTTTGATCCACTCTGTGATAAAAATAAAAGTTTGATTGATTCTGTGATATGAAATAATAGTTTGATCCACTCTGTGATATATAATAATCGTTTGATTCACTCTGTGATATATAATAATAGTTTGATCCACCCTGTGATATACAATGATATTTTGATTCACCTTGTGATAAAGAATAAAAGTTTGATCCTCTCTGTGAGATATAATAATAGATTGATTCACTCTGTGATATATAATAAGAGTTTGATTCACTCTGTTATATATAATTATACTTTGATCCACTCTGTGATATACAATAATTGTTGGATTAACCCTGTGATATATAACAATAATTTGATTCACTCTGTGATATATCATAATAGTTTGATTAACCCTGTGATATATAATAATAGTTTGATTCACTCTCTGATATATAAAAATAGTTTGAGTCACTCTGTGATATATAATAATAGTTTGATTCAATCTGTGATATATAATAATCGTTTGAGTCACTCTGTGATATATAATAAGAGTTTGATTCACTCTGTTATATATAATTATACTTTGATCCACTCTGTGATATATAATAATTGTTGGATTAACCCTGTGATATATAACAATAATTTGATTCACTCTGTGATATATCATAATAGTTTGATTAACCCTGTGATATATAATAATAGTTTGATTCACTCTCTGATATAAAGAAATAGTTTGAGTCACTCTGTGATATATAATAATAGTTTGATTCACTCTGTGATATATAATAATAGTTTGAGTCACTCTGTGATATATAACAAAAGTTTGATCCACTCTGTGATTTATAATAATAGTTTGATCCACTCTGATATATAATAATAGTTTGATGCACTCTGTGATATATAATAATAGATTGATCCACTCCGTGATATATAATAACAGTTTGATTCACTCTGTTATATAAAATAATTGTTTGATTCACTCTGTGATATATAATAATAGATTGATCCACTCTGTGATACATAATAATAGTTTCTGTCACTCTGTGATGTATAGTAATAGTTTGATTCCCTCTGTGATATATGATAATAGTTGGATTAACCCTGTGATATATAACAATAATTTGATTCACTCTGTGATATATCATAATAGTTTGATTAACCCTGTGATATATAATAATAGTTTGATTCACTCTCTGATATATAAAAATAGTTTGAGTCACTCTGTGATATATAATAATAGTTTGATTCAATCTGTGATATATAATAATAGTTTGAGTCACTCTGTGATATATAATAAGAGTTTGATTCACTCTGTTATATATAATTATACTTTGATCCACTCTGTGATATATAATAATTGTTGGATTAACCCTGTGATATATAACAATAATTTGATTCACTCTGTGATATATCATAATAGTTTGATTAACCCTGTGATATATAATAATAGTTTGATTCACTCTCTGATATAAAGAAATAGTTTGAGTCACTCTGTGATATATAATAATAGTTTGATTCACTCTGTGATATATAATAATAGTTTGAGTCACTCTGTGATATATAACAAAAGTTTGATCCACTCTGTGATTTATAATAATAGTTTGATCCACTCTGATATATAATAATAGTTTGATGCACTCTGTGATATATAATAATAGATTGATCCACTCCGTGATATATAATAACAGTTTGATTCACTCTGTTATATAAAATAATTGTTTGATTCACTCTGTGATATATAATAATAGATTGATCCACTCTGTGATACATAATAATAGTTTCTGTCACTCTGTGATGTATAGTAATAGTTTGATTCCCTCTGTGATATATGATAATAGTTGGATTAACCCTGTGATATATAACAATAATTTGATTCACTCTGTGATATATCATAATAGTTTGATTAACCCTGTGATATATAATAATAGTTTGATTCACTCTCTGATATATAATAATAGTTTGATCCACTCTGTGATATGTAATAATAGTTTGATTCCACCTGTGAGGTATAATAATAGTTTGATTCACTCTCTGATATATAATAATAGTTTGAGTCACTCTGTTATATATAATTATACTTTGATCCACTCTGTGATATACAATAATTGTTGGATTAACCCTGTGATATATAACAATAATTTGATTCACTCTGTGATATATCATAATAGTTTGATTAACCCTGTGATATATAATAATAGTTTGATTCACTCTCTGATATATAAAAATAGTTTGAGTCACTCTGTGATATATAATAATAGTTTGATTCAATCTGTGATATATAATAATAGTTTGAGTCACTCTGTGATATATAATAAGAGTTTGATTCACTCTGTTATATATAATTATACTTTGATCCACTCTGTGGTATATAATAATTGTTGGATTAACCCTGTGATATATAACAATAATTTGATTCACTCTGTGATATATCATAATAGTTTGATTAACCCTGTGATATATAATAATAGTTTGATTCACTCTCTGATATATAAAAATAGTTTGAGTCACTCTGTGATATATAATAATAGTTTGATTCACTCTGTGATATATAATAATAGTTTGAGTCACTCTGTGATATATAACAAAAGTTTGATCCACTCTGTGATTTATAATAATAGATTGATCCACTCTGATATATAATAATAGTTTGATGCACTCTGTGATATATAATAATAGATTGATCCACTCCGTGATATATAATAACAGTTTGATTCACTCTGTTATATAAAATAATTGTTTGATTCACTCTGTGATATATAATAATAGATTGATCCACTCTGTGATACATAATAATAGTTTCTGTCACTCTGTGATGTATAGTAATAGTTTGATTCCCTCTGTGATATATGATAATAGTTGGATTAACCCTGTGATATATAACAATAATTTGATTCACTCTGTGATATATCATAATAGTTTGATTAACCCTGTGATATATAATAATAGTTTGATTCCCTCTCTGATATATAATAATAGTTTGATCCACTCTGTGATATGTAATAATAGTTTGATTCCACCTGTGAGGTATAATAATAGTTTGATTCACTCACTGATATATAATAATAGTTTGAGTCACTCTGTGATATATAATAATAGTTTGATTCACTCTCTGATATATAATAATAGTTTGATTCACTCTGTGATATATAATAATAGTTTGAGTCACTCTGTGATATATAATAATAGTTTGATCCACTCTGTGAGATATAATAATAGTTTGATTCACTCTGATATATAATAATAGTTTGATTTACTTTCTGATATATAATAACAGTTTGATTCACTCTCTGATATATAATAATAGTTTGATTCACTCTGTGATATATAATAATAGTTTGATCCACTCTGTGATATGTAATAATAGTTTGATTCCACCTGTGAGGTATAATAATAGTTTGATTCACTCTGTTATATATCATAATAGTTTGATTAACCCTGTGATATATAATAATAGTTTGATTCACTCTCTGATATATAATAATAGTTTGATCCACTCTGTGATATGTAATAATAGTTTGATTATCATTATACATCACAAAGTAAATCAAACTATTATAATATATTTCTAGATTGGATCAAACTATTATTATATGTCACAGGTAGAATCAAACTATTATTATATATCACAGAGTGGATCAAATTATTGTTATATTTCAGAGAGTGGATCAAACTATTATTATATATCACAGGGTTAATCAAATAATAATAGTTTGATTCTACCTGTGACATATAATAATAGTTTGATCCAATCTAGAAATATATTAATAGTTTGATCCACTCTGTGATATATAATAATAGTTTGATCCATTCTGTGATATATAACAATAGTTTGATTTACTTTGTGATGTATAATGATAGTTTGATTCACTCTGTGATATATAATAATAGTTTGATCCACTCTGTGATATATAATAATAGTTTGATCCACCCTGTGATATATAATAATAGTTTGATTCACTCTGTGATCTATAACAATAGCTTGATTCTACCTGTGATATATAATAATAGTTTGATCCACTCTGTGATATATAATAATAGTTTGATTCTACCTGTAACATATAATAATAGTTTGATCCAATCTAGAAATATATTAATAGTTTGATCCACTCTGTGATATATAATAATAGTTTGATCCTCTCTGTGAGATATAATAATAGTTTGATTCACTCTGTGATATATAATAATAGTTTGATTCATTCTGTGATGTGTAATAATAGTTTGATCCACTCTGTGATATATAATAATAGATTGATTCATTCTGTGATGTGTAATAATAGTTTGATTCACTCTGGCAGAAATAATAAAAGTTTGATTCACTCTGTGATATATAATAATAATTTGAGTCACTCTGTGATATATAATAACAGTTTGATTCACTCTGTGATGTAGAAAAAGAGTTTGATTAACCCTGTGATATATAATAAGAGTTTGATTGATTCTGTGATATGAAATAATAGTGTGATCCACTGTGTGATATATAATAATAGTTTGATCCACTCTGTGAGATATCATAATAGTTTGATCCACCCTGTGATAAATAATAATATTTTGATTCACCTTGTGATATATAATAAAAGTTTGATCCTCTCTGTGAGATATAGTAATAGTTTGATTCACTCTGTGATGTATAATAATAGTTTGATTAACCCTTTGATATATAACAATAATTTGATTCACTCTGTGATATATAATAAGTTTGATTAACCCTGTGATATATAATAATAGTTTGATCCACTCTGTGATAAAAATAAAAGTTTGATTGATTCTGTGATATATAATAATAGTTTGATCCACTCTGTGATATATAATAAAAGTTTGATTCACTCTGTGATCTGTAACAATAGCTTGATTCGACCTGTGATATATAATAATAGTATGATCCACTCTGTGATATATAATAATAGTTTGATTCTACCTGTGACATATAATAATAGTTTGATCCAATCTAGAAATATATTAATAGTTTGATCCATTCTGTGATAGAAAAGTAGTTTGATCCACTCTGTGAGATATAATAATAGTTTGATTCACTCTGTGATATATAATAATAGATTGATTCACTCTGTGATATATAATAATAGTTTGATTAACCCTTTGATATAATAACAATAATTTGATCCACTCTGTGATATATAATAATAGTTTGATCCACTCTGTGAGATATAATAATCGTTTGATTCACTCTGTGATATATAATAATAGTTTGATTCACGTTGTGATATATTATAATAGTTTGAGTCACTCTGTGATATATAATAATAGTTTGATCCACCCTGTGATATATAATAATAGTTTGAGTCACTCTGTGTTATATAATAATAGTTTGATTCTACCTGTGATATATTATAATAGTTTGATCCAATCCAGAAATATATTAATAGTTTGATTCACTCTGTGATAGATAATAATAGTTTGATCCAATCCAGAAAATATTAATAGTTTGATTCACTCTGAGATATATAATAATAGTTTGATCCACTCTGTGAAATATAATAATAAATTGATGCACTCTGTGATAAAAATAATAGTTTGATTCTACCTGTGATATATAATAATAGTTTGATCCAATCTAGAAAGATAATAATAGTTTGATCCACTCTGTGATATATAATAATAGTTTGATTCACTATGTGATATATAATAATAGTTTGATTCACTCTGTGATATATAATAATAGTTTGAGTCACTCTGTGATATGTAATAATAATTTGATCCACTCTGTGAGATGCAATAATAGTTTTATCCAAACCGTGAGAAATAATAAAGTTTGATCCACTGTGTGATATATAATAATAGTTTGAGTCACTCTGTGATATATAATAACAGTTTGATCCTCTGTGTGAGATATAATAATAGTTTGATTCACCCTGTGATGTATAATAATAGTTTGATCCACTCTGTGATATCTAATAACAGTTTTATTCACTCTGTGATATATAATAATAGTTTGATCCACTCTGTGAAATATAACAATAATTTGATCCACTCTGTGCTATATAATAATAGATTGATTCATTCTGTGATGTGTAATAATAGTTTGAATCACTCTGTGAGAAATCATAATAGTTTGATCCACTCTGTGATATATAATAATAGTTTGATCCACCCTGTGATATATAATGATATTTTGATTCACCTTGTGATATATAATAAAAGTGTGATCCTCGCTGTGATATATAATAATAGTTTGATTAACCCTGTGATATATAACAATAATTTGATTCACTCTGTGATATATAATAATAGATTGATTCACTCTGTGATATATAATAATAGTTTGATGAACCCTGTGATACATAATAATAGTTTGATTCACTCTGTGATGTATAATAATAGATTGATTCACTCTGTGATATATAATAGTTTGATGAACCCTGTGATATATAATAATAGTTTGATTCACTCTGTGATGTATAATAATAGTTTGATTAACCCTGTGATATATCATAATAGTTTGATCCACTCTGTGATAAAAATAATAGTTTGATTGATTCTGTGACATGAAATAATAGTTTGATCCACCCTTTGATATATAATAATAGTTTGATTCACTCTGTGATGCATAATAATAGTTTGATTCACTCTGTGATGCATAATAATAGTTTGATCCACTCTGTGATATATAACAACAGTTTGATCCACCCTGTGATATATAATAATAGTTTGATTCACTCTCTGATATATAATAATAGTTTGAGTCACTCTGTGATATATAATAATAGTTTGAGTCACTCTCT
Source organism: Heptranchias perlo (assembly GCF_035084215.1). Lineage (NCBI taxonomy): Eukaryota > Metazoa > Chordata > Chondrichthyes > Hexanchiformes > Hexanchidae > Heptranchias > Heptranchias perlo. Next base: position 385,190 of record NW_027139227.1, on the reverse strand, counting down.
GATATATAATAATAGTTTGAGTCACTCTGTGATATTTAATATTAGTTTGATTCACTGTCTGATATATAATAATAGTTTGAGTCACTCTGTGATATATAATAATAATTTGATTCACTCTGTGATATATAATAATAGGTTGATCCACTCTGTGAAATATAATAATAGATTGATTGACTCTGTGATGTATAATAATAGTTTGATCCACTCTGTGATATCTAATGACAGTTTTATTCACTCTGTGATATATTATAATAGTTTGATCCACTCTGTGAAATATAACAATAATTTGATCCACTCTGTGCTATATAATAATAGATTGATTCATTCTGTGATGTGTAATAATAGTTTGAATCACTCTGTGATATATAATAATAGTTTAATCCAATCCAGAAAAATATTAATAGTTTGATTCACTCTGAGATATATAATAATAGTTTGATCCACTCTGTGAAATATAATAATAAATTGATGCACTCTGTGATAAAAATAATAGTTTGATTCTACCTGTGATATATAATAATAGTTTGATCCAATCTAGAAAGATATTAATAGTTTGATCCACTCTGTGATATATAATAATAGTTTGATCCATTCTGTGATAGAAAATAATAGTTTGATCCACTCTGTGAGATATAATAATAGTTTGATCCATTCTGTGATATATAATAATAGTTTGATCCACTCTGTGAGATATAATAATAGTTTGATCCATTCTGTGATATATTATAATAGTTTGATTCACTATGTGATATATAATAATAGTTTGAGTCACTCTGTGATATGTAATAATAATTTGATCCACTCTGTGAGATGCAATAATAGTTTTATCCAAACCGTGAGAAATAATAAAGTTTGATCCACTGTGTGATATATAATAATAGTTTGAGTCACTCTGTGATATATAATAACAGTTTGATCCTCTCTGTGAGATATAATAATAGTTTGATTCACCCTGTGATGTATAATAACAGTTTGATCCACTCTGTGATATCTAATAACAGTTTTATTCACTCTGTGATATATAATAATAGTTTGATCCACTCTGTGAAATATAACAATAATTTGATCCACTCTGTGCTATATAATAATAGATTGATTCATTCTGTGATGTGTAATAATAGTTTGAATCACTCTGTGAGAAATAATAATAGTTTGATCCACTCTGTGATATATAATAATAGTTTGATCCACCCTGTGATATATAATGATATTTTGATTCACCTTGTGATATATAATAAAAGTGTGATCCTCGCTGTGATATATAATAATAGTTTGATTAACCCTGTGATATATAACAATAATTTGATTCACTCTGTGATATATAATAATAGATTGATTCACTCTGTGATATATAATAATAGTTTGATGAACCCTGTGATATATAATAATAGTTTGATTCACTCTGTGATGTATAATAATAGATTGATTCACTCTGTGATATATAATAATAGTTTGATCCACTCTGTGATATATAATAATAGTTTGATTCTAACTTTGACATACAATAATAGTTTGATTCACTCTGATATATAATAATAGTTTGATTTACTTTGTGATATATAATAATAGTTTGATTCACTCTGTGATATATAATAATAGTTTGATTAACCCTGTGATATATAACAATAATTTGATTCACTCTGTGATATATAATAAGAGTTTGATTAACCCTGTGATATACAATAATAGTTTGATCCACTCTGTGATAAAAATAAAAGTTTGATTTATTCTGTGACAGGAAATAATAGTTTGATCCACTCTGTGATATATCATGAAAGTTTGATTCACCCTGTGATGTATAATAATAGTTTGATCCACTCTGTGATATACAATATTAGTTTGATCCACTCTGTGCTATATAATAATAGTTTTATTCACTCTGTGATACATAATAATAGTTTGATCCACTCTGTGAAATATAACAATAATTTGATCCACTCTGTGCTATATAATAATAGATTGATTCATTCTGTAATGTGTAATAATAGTTTGATTCACTCTGTGAGAATTAACAATAGTTTGATCCACTCTATGATAGAAAATGACAGTTTGATTCACTCTGTGATATATAATAATAGTTTGAGTCACTCTGTGATATATAATAATAGTTTGATACACCCTGTGATATATAATGATATTTTGATTCACCTTGTGATATATAATAAAAGTGTGATCCTCGCTATGATATATAATAATAGTTTGATTCATTCTGTGATATATAATAATAGATTGATTCACTCTGTGATATATAATAATAGTTTGATTAACCCTGTGATATATAATAATAGTTTGATTCACTCTGTGATATATAATAATAGATTGATTCACTCTGTGATATATAATAATAGTTTGATTAACCCTGTGATATATAATAATAGTTTGATTCACTCTGTGATATATAACAATAGATTGATTCACTCTGTGATATATAATAATAGTTTGATTAACCCTGTGATATATAACAATAATTTGATTCACTCTGTGATATATAATAATAGCTTGATTCACTCTGTGATATATAATAATAGATTGAGTCACTCTGTGTTATATAATAATAGTTGGATTCTACCTGTGATATATAACAATAATTTCATCCACTCTGTGATACATAATAATAGTTTGAGTCACTCTGTGATGTATAGTAATAGTTTGATTCACTCTGTGATATATAATTATACTTTGATCCACTCTGTGATATATAATAATAGTTGGATTAACCCTGTGATATGTAACAATAATTTGATTCACTCTGTGATATATCATAATAGTTTGATTAACCCTGTGATATATAATAACAGTTTGATTCACTCTGTGATATATAATAATAGTTTGATTGATTCTGTGATATGAAATAATAGTTTGATCCACTCTGTGATATATAATAAAAGTTTGATTCACTCTTTGATATATAATAATATTTTGATCCACTCTGTGATAAAAATAAAAGTTTGATTTATTCTGTGATATGAAATAATAGTTTGATTCTACCTTTGACATATAATAATAGTTTGATCCAATCGAGAAATATATGAATAGTTTGATCCACTCTGTGATATATAATAATAGTTTGATCCACTCTGCGACATATAATAATAGTTTGATCCACTCTGTGAGATATAATCATAGTTTGATTCACTCTGATATATAATAATAGTTTGATTTACTTTGCGATATATAATAATAGTTTGATCCACTGTGTGATATATAATAATGGTTTGATTCACTCTGTGATATATAATCATTTGATTCACTCTGTGATATATAATAATAGTTTGATCCACCCTGTGATATACAATGATATTTTGATTCACCTTGTGATAAAGAATAAAAGTTTGATCCTCTCTGTGAGATATAAAAATAGATTGATTCACTCTGTGATATATAATAAGAGTTTGATTCACACTGTTATATATAATTATACTTTGACCCACTCTGTGATATACAATAATTGTTGGATTAACCCTGTGATATATAACAATAATTTGATTCACTCTGTGATATATCATAATAGTTTGATTAACCCTGTGATATATAATAATAGTTTGATTCACTCTCTGATATATAAAAATAGTTTGAGTCACTCTGTGATATATAATAATAGTTTGATTCACTCTGTGATATATAATAATAGTTTGAGTCACTCTGTGATATATAATAAGAGTTTGCTTCACTCTGTTATATATAATTATACTTTGATCCACTCTGTGATATATAATAATTGTTGGATTAACCCTGTGATATATAACAATAATTTGATTCACTCTGTGATATATCTTAATAGTTTGATTAACCCTGTGATGTATAATAATAGTTTGATTCACTCTCTGATATATAAAAATAGTTTGAGTCACTCTGTGATATACAATAATAGTTTGATTCACTCTGTGATATATAATAATAATTTGAGTCACTCTGTGATATATAATAAAAGTTTGATCCACTCTGTGATTTATAATAATAGTTTGATCCACTCTGATATATAATAATAGTTTGATGCACTCTGTGATATATAATAATAGTTTGATCCCACCTGTGATATATAATAATAGTTTGATTCACTCTCTGATATATAATAATAGTTTGAGTCACTCTGTGATCTATAATAATAGTTTGATTCACTCTGTGACATATAATAATAGATTGATTCACTCTGTGATATATAATAGTTTGATTAACCCTGTGATATTTTACAATAATTTGATTCACTCTGTGATATTTCATAAGAGTTTGATTAACCCTGTGATATATAATAATAGTTTGATCCACTCTGTGATAAAAATAAAAGTTTGATTGATTCTGTGATATGAAATAATAGTTTGATCCACTCTGTGATATATAATAAAAGTTTGATTCACTCTGTGATCTATAACAATAGTTTGATTCTACCTGTGACATATAATAATAGTTTGATCCAATCTAGAAATATATTAATAGTTTGATCCAGTCTGTGATATATAATAATAGTTTGATCCATTCTGTGATATATAATAATAGTTTGATTTACTTTGTGATGTATAATAATAGTTTGATTCACTCTGTGATATATAATAATAGTTTGATCCACTCTGTGATATATAATAATAGTTTGATCCACCCTGTGATATATAATAATAGTTTGATTCACTCTGTTATATAAAATAATTGTTTGATTCACTCTGTGATATATAATAATAGATTGATCCACTCCGTGATATATAATAACAGTTTGATTCACTCTGTTATATAAAATAATTGTTTGATTCACTCTGTGATATATAATAATAGATTGATCCACTCTGTGATACATAATAATAGTTTGAGTCACTCTGTGATGCATAGTAATAGTTTGATTCACTCTGTGATATATAATAATAGTTGGATTAACCCTGTGATATATGACAATAATTTGATTCACTCTGTGATATATCATAATAGCTTGATTAACCCTGTGATATATAATAATAGTTTGATTCACTCTCTGATATATAATAATAGTTTGAGTCACTCTGTGATATATAATAATAGTTTGATCCACTCTGATATATAGTAATAGTTTGATTCACTCTCTGATATATAATAATAGTTTGAGTCACTCTGTGATATATAATAATAGTTTGATTCACTCTCTGATATATAATAATAGTTTGATTCACTCTGTGATATATAATAATAGTTTGAGTCACTCTGTGATATATAATAATAGTTTGATCCACTCTGTGAGATATAATAATAGTTTGATTCACTCTGATATATAATAATAGTTTGATTAACTTTGTGATATATAACAATAGTTTGATTCACTCTGTGATATTTAATAATAGTTTGATCCACTGTGTGATATATAATAATAGTTTGATCCACTCTGTGAGATATAATAATAGTTTGATCCACCCTGTGATATACAATGATATCTTGATTCACCTTGTGATACATAATAAAAGTTTGATCCTCTCTGTGAGATATAATAATAGTTTGAATAACCCTGTGATATATAACAATAATTTGATTCACTCTGTGATATATAATAAGAGTTTGATTAACCCTGTGATATATAACAATAGTTTGATCCATTCTGTGATATATAATAAGAGTTTGATTAACCCTGTGATATATAATAATAGTTTGATCCACTCTGTGATAAAAATAAAAGTTTGATTGATTCTGTGATATGAAATAATAGTTTGATCCACTCTGTGATATATAATAAAAGTTTGATTCACTCTGTGATCTATAACAATAGCTTGATTCTACCTGTGATATATAATAATAGTTTGATTCTACCTGTGACATATAATAATAGTTTGATCCAATCTCGAAATATATTAATAGTTTGATCCACTCTGTGATATATAATAATAGTTTGATCCACTCTGTGATATATAATAATAGTTTGATCCACTCCGTGATAAATAATAACAGTTTGATTCACTCTGTTATATAAAATAATTGTTTGATTCACTCTGTGATATATAATAATAGATTGATCCACTCTGTGATATATAATAATAGTTTGATCCACTCTGTGATATATAATAATAGTTTGATCCACTCCGTGATAAATAATAACAGTTTGATTCACTCTGTTATATAAAATAATTGTTTGATTCACTCTGTGATATATAATAATAGTTTGATTCACTCTGTGATATATAATAATAGTTGGATTAACCCTATGATATATAACAATAATTTGATTCACTCTGTGATATATCATAATAGTTTGATTAACCCTGTGATATATAATAATATTTTGATTCACTCTCTGATATATAATAATAGTTTGAGTCACTCTCTGATATATAATAATAGTTTGATCCACTCTGTGATATGTAATAATAGTTTGATTCCACCTGTGAGGTATAATAATAGTTTGATTCACTCTCTGATATATAATAATAGTTTGAGTCACTCTGTGATATATAATAATAGTTTGATTCACTCTCTGATATATAATAATAGTTTGAGTCACTCTGTGATATATAATAATAGTTTGAGTCACTCTGTGATATATAATAATAGTTTGATTCACCCTGTGATATATAATAACAGTTTAATTCTACCTGTGATATATAATAATAGTTTCATCCACTCTGCGATATATAATAATACTTTGATTCACTCCGTGATATATAATAATAGTTGGATTAACCCTGTGATATATAACAATAATTTGATTCACTCTGTGATATATAATAATACTTTGATTCACTCCGTGATATATAATAATAGTTGGATTAACCCTGTGATATATAACAATAATTTGATTCACTCTGTGAAATATAACAAGAGTTTGATCCACTCTGTAATAAAAATAATAGTTTGATTGATTCTGTGATATGTAATAATAGTTTGATCCACTCTGTCAGATATAATAATAGTTTGATCCACCCTGTGATATATAATGATATTTTGATTCACCTTGTGATATATAATAAAAGTTTGATCCTCTCTGTGAGATATCATAATAGTTTGATTCACTCTGTGACATGAAATAATAGTTTGATTCACTCTGTGATGCATTATAATAATTTGATCCACTCTGTGAAATATAACAATAATTTGATCAACTCTGTGATATATAATAATAGATTGATTCATTCTGCGATATATAATACTAGTTTGAGTCACTCGGTGATATATAATAATAGTTTGATTAACACTGTGAGAAATGACAATAATTTGATTCACTCTGTGAAATATATTAAGAGTTTGATCCACTCTGTGATAAAAATAATAATTTGATTGATTCTGTGATATGAAATAATAGTTTGAATCACGCTGTGATATAAAATAATAGTTTGATTGATTCTGTGATATGAAATAATAGTTTGATTCACTCTGTGACGCATTATAATAATTTGATCCACTCTGTGAAATATAACAATAATTTGATCCACTCTGTGATATATAATAACAGATTGATTCACTCTGTGATATATAATAATAGTTTGATTCACTCTGTGATGCATAATAATAGTTTGATCCACTCTGTGATATACAACAATAGTTTGATCCACCCTGTGATATATAATAATAGTTTGATTCACTCTCTGATATATAATAATAGTTTGAGTCACTCTGTGATATATAATAATAGTTTGATTCACTCTCTGATATATAATAATAGTTTGAGTCACTCTGTGATATTTAATAATAGTTTGATTCACTCTCTGATAGAAAATAATAGTTTGAGTCAGTCTGTGATATATAATAATAATTTGATTCACTCTGTGATATATAATAATAGGTTGATCCACTCTGTGAAATATAATAATAGATTGATTGACTCTGTGATATATAATAATAGTTTGATTCACTCTGTGATATATATTAATAATTTGATCCACTCTGTGATATATAATAATTGTTGATCCACTCTGTGATACATAATAAAAGTTTGATCCAGTCTCTGATATATCATAATAGTTTGACCCACTTTGTGATATTTAATAATAGTTTGATCCACTCTGTGATATATAATAATAGTTAGATTCACCCTGTGATATATAATAATAGTTTGATCCACTCTGTGATATATAATAATAGTTTGATCCACTCTGTGATATATATTAATAATTTGATCCACTCTGTGATATATAATTGTTTGATCCACTCTGTGATACATAATAAAAGTTTGATCCACTCTCTGATATATCATAATAGTTTGACCCACTCTGTGATATACAATAATAGTTTGATCCACTCTGTGATATATAATAATAGTTTGATCCACTCTGTGATATATATTAATAATTTGATCCACTCTGTGATATATAATAATTGTTTGATCCACTCTGTGATACATAATAAAAGTTTGATCCACTCTCTGATATATCATAATAGTTTGACCCAGTTTGTGATATTTAATAATAGTTTGATGCACTCTGTGATATATATTAATAATTTGATCCACTCTGTGATATATAATAATAGGTTGATCCACTCTGTGAAATATAATAATAGATTGATTGAATCTGTGATATATAATAATAGTTTGATTCACTCTGTGATATATATTAATAATTTGATCCACTCTGTGATATATAATAATTGTTTGATCCACTCTGTGATACATAATAAAAGTTTGATCCACTCTCTGATATATCATAATAGTTTGATCCACTTTGTGATATTTAATAATAGTTTGATCCACTTTGTGATATTTAATAATAGTTTGATCCACTCTGTGATATATAATAATAGTTAGATTCTACCTGTGATATATAATAATAGTTTGATCCACTCTCTGATATATAATAATAGTTTGATCCACTCAGTGATATATAATAATAGTTTGATTCTACCTATGATATATAATAATAGTTTGATCCAATCTGTGATATATAATAATAGTTTGATTCACTCTGTGATATATATTAATAATTTGATCCACTCTGTGATATACAATAATAGTTTGATTCTACCTGTGATATATAATAATAGTTTGATCCAAACTGTGATATATAATAATAGTTTGATTCACTCTCTGATATATAATAATAGTTTGAGTCACTCTGTGATACATAATAATCGTTTGATTAACCCTGTGATATATAACAATAATTTGATTCACTCTGTGACATATAATAATAGTTTGATTAACCCTGTGATATATAACAATAATTTCATTCACTCTGTGAAATATATTAAGAGTTTGATCCACTCTGTGATAAAAATAATAGTTTGATGCACTCTGTGATATATATTAATAATTTGATCCACTCTGTGATATATAATAATAGGTTGATCCACTCTGTGAAATATAATAATAGATTGATTGAATCTGTGATATATAATAATAGTTTGATTCACTCTGTGATATATATTAATAATTTGATCCACTCTGTGATATATAATAATTGTTTGATCCACTCTGTGATACATAATAAAAGTTTGATCCACTCTCTGATATATCATAATAGTTTGATCCACTTTGTGATATTTAATAATAGTTTGATCCACTTTGTGATATTTAATAATAGTTTGATCCACTCTGTGATATATAATAATAGTTAGATTCTACCTGTGATATATAATAATAGTTTGATCCACTCTCTGATATATAATAATAGTTTGATCCACTCAGTGATATATAATAATAGTTTGATTCTACCTGTGATATATAATAATAGTTTGATCCAATCTGTGACATATAATAATAGTTTGATTCACTCTGTGATATATATTAATAATTTGATCCACTCTGTGATATACAATAATAGTTTGATTCTACCTGTGATATATAATAATAGTTTGATCCAAACTGTGATATATAATAATAGTTTGATTCACTCTCTGATATATAATAATAGTTTGAGTCACTCTGTGATACATAATAATCGTTTGATTAACCCTGTGATATATAACAATAATTTGATTCACTCTGTGACATATAATAATAGTTTGATTAACCCTGTGATATATAACAATAATTTCATTCACTCTGTGAAATATATTAAGAGTTTGATCCACTCTGTGATAAAAATAATAGTTTGATTGATTCTCTGATATGAAATAATAGTTTGATTCACTCTGTGATATAAAATAATAGTTTGATTGATTCTGTGATATGAAATAATAGTTTGATTCACTCTGTGATGCATTATAATAATTTGATCCACTCTGTGAAATATAACAATAATTTGATCCACTCTGTCATATATAATAATAGATTGATTCACTCTGTGATAGATAATAACAGTTTGATTAACCCTGTGATATATAAAAATAATTTGATTCATTCTCTGATATATATTAATAATTTGATCCACTCTGTGATATATGATAATAGTTTGATTCACTCTGTGAGATATAATAATAGTTTGATTCACCCTGTGATATATGATAATAGTTTAATTCTACCTGTGATATATAATAATAGTTTCATCCACTCTGCGATAAAAATAATAGTTTGATTGATTCTGTGATATGAAATAATAGTTTGATTCACTCTGTGATGCATTATAATAATTTGATCCACTCTGTGAAATATATCAATAATTTGATCCACTCTGTGATATATAATAATAGATTGATTCACTCTGAGATATATAATAATAGTTTGATTCACTCTGTGATGCATTATAATAATTTGATCCACTCAGTGAAATATATCAATGATTTGATCCACTCTGTGATATATAATAATAGTTTGATTCACTCTGTGATATAAAATAATAGTTTGATTGATTCTGTGATATGAAATAATAGTTTGATTCACTCTGTGATGCATTATAATAATTTGATCCACTCTGTGAAATATATCAATAATTTGATCCACTCTGTGATATATAATAATAGATTGATTCACTCTGAGATATATAATAATAGTTTGATTCACTCTGTGATGCATTATAATAATTTGATCCACTCAGTGAAATATATCAATGATTTGATCCACTCTGTGATATATAATAATAGTTTAATTGACTCTGTGATATATAATAATAGTTTGATCCTCTCTGTGAGATATAATAATAGTTTGATTCACCCTGTGATATTTAATAATAGTTTGATTCACTCTCTGATATATAATAATAGTTTGATCCACCCTGTGATATATAATAATAGTTTGATTCAATCTGTGAGAAATAATAATAGTTTGATCCACTCTGTGATATATAATAACAGTTTGATTCACTCTGTGATATATAATAATAGTTTGATTCACTCTGTGATATATAATATCAGTTTGATTCACTCTGTGATATATAATAATAGTTTGATTCACTCTGTGATATATAATAATAGTTCGATTAACCCTGTGATATATAATAATAATTTGATTCACTCTGTGATATATAATAATAGTTTGATTAACCCTGTGAGAAATAATAATAGTTTGATTCATTCTGTGTTATATAATAACAGGTTGATTCACTCTGTGATATACAATAATAGTTTGATTCACTCTGTGAGATATAATAATAGATTGATTCACTCTGTGATATATAATAATATTTTGAGTAACCCTGTGATATATAATAATAATTTGATTCACTCTGTGATATAGAATAATAGTTTGATTAACCCTGTGATATATAAAAATGATTTGATTCATTCTCTGATATATATTAATAATTTGATCCACTCTGTGATATATAATAATAGTTTGATTCACTCTGTGAGATATAATAATAGTTTGATTCACCCTGTGATATATGATAATAGTTTAATTCTACCTGTGATATATAATAATAGTTTCATCCACTCTGCGATAAAAATAATAGTTTGATTGATTCTGTGATATGAAATAATAGTTTGATTCACTCTGTGATATAAAATAATAGTTTGATTGATTCTGTGATATAAAATAATAGTTTGATTCAATCTGTGATCCATTATAATAAAATGATCCACTCTGTGAAATGTAACAATAATTTGATCCACTGTGTGATATATAATAATAGATTGATTCACTCTGTGAGAAAAAATAATAGTTTGATCCACTGTGTGATATACAATTACAGTTTGATTCACTCTGTGATATATCATTATAGTTTGAGTCACTCTGTGATATATAATAATAGTTTGATTCACTCTCTGAGATATAATAATCGTTTGATTCTACCTGTGATATATAATAATAGTTTGATCCACTCTGTGATATATAATAATAGTTAGATTCTACCTGTGACATATAATAATAGTTTGATCCTCTCTGTGAGATTTAATAATAGTTTGATTCACCTTGTGATATATAATAATAGTTTGATCCTCTCTGTGAGATATAATAATAGTTTGATTCTCCCTGTGATATTTAATGATAGTTTGATTCACTCTCTGATATACACTAATAGTTTGATCCACTCTGTGATATATAATAATAGTTTGAGTCACTCTGTGATATATAATAATAGTTTGATTGACTCTGTGATATATAATAATAGTTTGATTAACCCTGTGATATATAATAATAGTTTGATCCACTCTGTGATAAAAATAATGGTTTGATTGATTCTGGGACATGAAATAATAGTTTGATTCACTCTGTGATATGAAATAATAGTTTGATCCACCCTTTGATATATAATAATAGTTTGATTCACTCTGTGATGCATAATAATAGTTTGATTCACTCTGTGATGCATAATAATAGTTTGATCCACTCTGTGATATATAACAATAGTTTGATCCACCCTGTGATATATAATAATAGTTTGATTCACTCTCTGATATATAATAATAGTTTGATCCACTCTGTGATATATAATAATAGTTTGATTCTACCTGCAATATATAATAATAGTTTGATTCACTCTCTGATATATAATAATAGTTTGATCCACTCTGTGATATATAATAGTTTGATTCTACCTGTAATATATAATAATAGTTTGATTCACTCTCTGATATATAAGTTTGATCCACTCTGTGATATATGATAATAATTTGATCCACCCTGTGATATAATAATAGTTTGATCCACTCTTTTTTACACTGAGCTAATTTTATTCACTGTGATCTGCTTGTATCGTTGGAGTGATTGCAATGCAGGTGTAAGAAAGCACTGAGACAGACAGTGAATGCTGCGGCCGGTGTGTCCCTCATTGTCAGTTCTCTTTGTTCGAACATGGAGCGATTGAAACCTGTTTGGAGAGGGTGAGATCGATATCAATATTGAGAGCGTCCATTTAATTCGATTTGGTGTGTGATTTGTGACAAGAGTCGGAGAATATTCAGCACCTCCCAAGATATTCACAGAATCCTTGAAACAAAAATTCATCGCCAGCAGCTAACCTTCATAAGTTATTGGACACACGCCCGACAGTCTGATTGAGTAATCTGTTTTCATGAAAACTCTTTTGATGGCGATACTTCTGAACATGCCTGTCACCAACCAGGTTGAACGTGTTCCCGAGGTGTTAATTCCGGGCGCAGCTCATTCGACTTGGAGCTGCAAGCACAACATTAGAGCCGCAGAACTGATGAAGAGATGAGTGGTTTGTCAGTTGCGGGTGGGGCGGGGGGCGCCTCCGGCTCTCTCTGGTGGAATGTTGGACATTGCAAGTCTCAACTTTCATCTCCACAGACTGTTTTACTGATCTGGAAACATTACTGGGATAATCTGAACACAAGCCTGTGAACATGTCTCATGACACCTTTCTCCTGAAAGGAGTGAGAGGAGTTGAAAAGAAACTCCTGCCACACACCCGGGCTCCAGTTCCCACCGTGGGGAGTCATAATGTGTGAGGAGGAGAGTGGAGAGAGAGGGGGGGAGAGAGAGAGAGGGGGGAAGAGTGGAGAGAGAGGGGGGAAGAGAGGAGAGGGGGAGAGTGGAGAGAGAGGAGAGGGGGAGAGTGGAGAGAGAATGGAGAGGGGGAAGAGTGGAGAGGGAGGGGAAGAGAGAGAGAGGGGAGAGAGAGTGGAGAGAGAGGGGGAAGTATGGAGAGAGAGGGGGGAAGAGTGGAGAGAGAGGGGGGAAGAGAGGAGAGGGGGAGAGTGGAGAGAGAGGGGGGAAGAGTGGAGAGAGAGGGGGGAAGAGAGGAGAGGGGGAGAGTGGAGAGAGAGGGGGGAAGAGTGGAGAGAGAGGGGGGAAGAGTGGAGAGAGAGGGGGAAGAGTGGAGAGAGAGGGGGGAAGAGAGGAGAGGTGGAGAGTGGAGAGAGAGGGGGGAAGAGTGGAGAGAGAGGGGGGAAGAGTGGAGAGAGAGGGGGAAGAGTGGAGAGAGAGGGGGAAGAGTGGAGAGGGGGAGAGTGGAGAGAGAGGGGGGAAGAGAGGAGAGGGGGAGAGTGGAGAGAGAGCGGGGAAGAGTGGAGAGGGGGAGAGTGGAGAGAGAGGGGGGAAGAGAGGAGAGGGGGAGAGTGGAGAGAGAGCGGGGAAGAGTGGAGAGGGGGAGAGTGGAGAGAGAATGGAGAGGGGGGAAGAGTGGAGAGAGAGGAGAGGGGGAGAGTGGAGAGAGAATGGAGAGGGGGAAGAGTGGAGAGGGAGGGGAAGAGAGAGAGAGGGGAGAGAGAGTGGAGAGAGAGGGGGAAGTATGGAGAGAGAGGGGGGAAGAGTGGAGAGAGAATGTGGAAGAGTGGAGAGAGAGTGGGGAAGAGAGAGAGAGGAGAGGGGGAAGAGTGGAGAGAGAGCGGGGAAGAGTGGAGAGGGGGAGAGTGGAGAGAGAGCGGGGAAGAGAGGAGAGGGGGAGAGTGGAGAGAGAGGGGGGAAGAGAGGAGAGGGGGAGAGTGGAGAGAGAGCGGGGAAGAGAGAGAGAGGGGGAGAGTGGAGAGAGAGGGGGGAAGAGTGGAGAGGGGGAGAGTGGAGAGAGAGGGGGGAAGAGTGGAGAGAGAGGGGGGAAGAGAGGAGAGGGGGAGAGTGGAGAGAGAGGAGAGGGGGAGAGTGGAGAGAGAATGGAGAGGGGGAAGAGTGGAGAGGGAGGGGAAGAGAGAGAGAGGGGAGAGAGAGTGGAGAGAGAGGGGGAAGTATGGAGAGAGAGGGGGGAAGAGTGGAGAGAGAATGTGGAAGAGAGAGAGAGGAGAGGGGGAAGAGTGGAGAGGGGGAGAGTGGAGAGAGAGCGGGGAAGAGAGGAGAGGGGGAGAGTGGAGAGAGAGCGGGGAAGAGAGAGAGAGGAGAGGGGGAAGAGTGGAGAGGGGGAGAGTGGAGAGAGAGGGGGGAAGAGAGGAGAGGGGGAGAGTGGAGAGAGAGGGGGGAAGAGAGGAGAGGGGGAGAGTGGAGAGAGAGGGGGGAAGAGAGGAGAGGGGGAGAGTGGAGAGAGAGGGGGGAAGAGAGGAGAGGGGGAGAGTGGAGAGAGAGTGGGGAAGAGAGAGAGAGGAGAGGGGGAAGAGTGGAGAGGGGGAGAGTGGAGAGAGAGGGGGGAAGAGAGGAGAGGGGGAGAGTGGAGAGAGAGGGGGGAAGAGAGGAGAGGGGGAGAGTGGAGAGAGAGCGGGGAAGAGAGGAGAGGGGGAGAGTGGAGAGAGAGGGGGGAAGAGAGGAGAGGGGGAGAGTGGAGAGAGAGGGGGGAAGAGAGGAGAGGGGGAGAGTGGAGAGAGAGCGGGGAAGAGTGGAGAGAGAGGGGGAAGAGAGGAGAGGGGGAGAGTGGAGAGAGAGGGGGAAGAGTGGAGAGAGAGGAGGGGGAAGAGTGGAGAGAGAGGGGGGAAGAGTGGAGAGAGAGGGGGAAGAGTGGAGAGAGAGGGGGAAGAGTGGAGAGAGAGGAGGGGGAAGAGTGGAGAGAGAGGGGGGAAGAGTGGAGAGAGAGGGGGAAGAGTGGAGAGAGAGGGGGAAGAGTGGAGAGAGAGGGGGAAGAGTGGAGGGAGAGGAGGGGGGAAGAGTGGAGAGAGAGTGGAGAGAGAGGGGGGGAGAGAGAGAGAGGGGGGAAGAGTGGAGAGAGTGGAGAGAGGGAAGAGTGGAGAGAGAGGGGGAAGAGTGGAGAGAGAGGAGGGGGGGAAGAGTGGAGAGAGAGGAGGGGGGGAAGAGTGGAGAGAGAGGAGGGGGGGAAGAGTGGAGAGAGAGGGGGAAGAGTGGAGAGAGAGGGTGAAGAGTGGAGAGAGAGGGGGAAGAGTGGAGAGAGAGTGGAGAGAGAGGGGGGAAGAGAGAGAGAGGGGGAAGAGTGGAGAGAGAGGAGAGAGGGAAGAGTGGAGAGAGAGGGGGAAGAGTGGAAGAGTGGAAGGGAAGAGTGGAGAGAGAGGGGGTAGAGTGGAGAGAGAGGGGGTAGAGTGGAGAGAGAGGGGGTAGAGTGGAGGGGGAAGAGTGAAGAGGGAGGGGGAAGAGTGGAGAGGGAGGGGGAAGAGTGGAGAGGGAGGGGGAAGAGTGGAGAGGAGGGGAGGGAAGGGGACGACTGGAGAGAGGGGGAAGAGGGTAAGGGAAGAGCGGAGAGGAGAGACGAGAAGAAAGAGGGAGGGGAGGAAAGGAGAGAGGAGCAGGACAGCCTTTACAAGTTTGATTATTGGGGGAATTCTCATGGATCTGCTCCCATTCCCACCGCTCTCATCCCCTCACTGGGAATGTGGCAGGAATGGCGTTGACAGTGAGTCCACGGTGGAACAGGAGCAGCTCCGCGGAGAGGTGATTATGTCACGTGTGATGACACTGGGAGAAATGGTTTCCAAGGCAACAAGAGTTCAGGTCCCAGGTCGATAAGATAAGAATGAGATTATTAGGAAGGGAAGTGAGTGAGGACACTTTTCCCCAAAGGGCAGGGTGTTGTGGAAGATGTTATCAAGAGAGGCCATTGGGGTGGACAGTGTGACTGAAGCCAAGAGTGTCGAGGTGGGGGAGGGGGGCAGGCCATGACATCCACTTTACACTCAGTGAGCTGGACAGGCGCAATGTACTTTATATCCCATTAAACACACTTTACATTGTTTCAAATAAAAACAGTTCACAAGAAAAGGATTAAAATACCTGCTGCAAATAAAGATCCTTTCCTCTGTGGCACTATTCACTGGAACACACACTCACTGGAACACACACTCACACTAACACACACTCACACTAACACACACTCACTGTAACACACACTGTAACACTCAAACTCACTCTAACACACTGTAACTCACTGTAACACACTCATTGGAACACACACTGTAACACACTCACTGTAACACACACTCACTGTAACTCACTGTAACACACTGTAACACACACTCACTGTAACACACACTCACTGTAACACACTGTAACACACTGTAACTCACTGTAACACACACTCACTGTAACACACACTGTAACTCACTGAAACACACACTCACGTAACACACACTGCAACACACACTCACTGTAACACACACTCACTGTAACACACACTCACTGTAACTCACTGTTACACACTCAGTGTAACACACACTCACTGTAACTCACTGTAACACACTGTAACACACACTCACTGTAACACACACTCACTGTAACACACTGTAACACACTGTAACTCACTGTAACACACACTCACTGTAACACACACTGTAACTCACTGAAACACACACTCACGTAACACACACTGCAACACACACTCACTGTAACACACACTCACTGTAACTCACTGTTACACACTCAGTGTAACACACACTCACTGTAACTCACTGTAACACACACTGTAACTCACTGTAACACACACTCACTGTAACTCACTGTAACACACACTCACTGTAACACACACTCACTGTAACTCACTGTAACACACACTCACTGTAACTCACTGTAACACACTCACTGTAACACACACTCACTGTAACTCACTGTAACACACACTCACGTAACACACTCACTGTAACACACACTCACTGTAACTCACTGTAACACTCACTGTAACTCACTGTAACACACACTCACTGTAACACACACTGTAACTCACTGAAACACACACTCACTGTAACACACACTCACTGTAACTCACTGTAACACACACACTGTAACACACACTCACTGTAACTCACTGTAACACACACTCACTGAAACACACACTCACTGTAACACACACTCACTGTAACTCACTGTAACACACACACTGTAACACACACTCACTGTAACTCACTGTAACACACACTCACTGAAACACACACTGACTGTAACACACACTCACTGTAACTCACTGTAACACACACTCACTGTAACTCACTGTAACACACTCACTGTAACACACACTCACTGTAACTCACTGTAACACACACTCACGTAACACACTCACTGTAACACACACTCACTGTAACTCACTGTAACACACACTTACGTAACACACACTCATGTAACACACTCACTGTAACACTCACTCACTGTAACTCACTGTAACACACACTCATGTAACACACTCACTGTAACACACACTCACTGTAACACACACTCATTGTAACACACTCACTGTAACACACACTCACTGTAACTCACACTCACTGTAACTCACTGTAACAGACACTCACGTAACACACTCACTGTAACACACACTCACTGTAACTCACTGTAACAGACACTCACGTAACACACTCACTGTAACACACACTCACTGTAACTCACTGTAACACACACTCACTGTAACTCACTGTAACACACACTCACTGTAACTCACTGTAACACACACTCACTGTAACTCACACTCACTGTAATATGCCCACTCACTAACACTCACTGTAACTCTCACTCACTAACACACACACACACTCAGTTGCTGTAACATACACTCAATATAACATTTGGACTCACTGAACCAATCACTGTAACACTCACAATCACTGTAACACAAACACCTTCTGTAACACACCCACTGTAACTCACTCATGGTAACACTCACTGTAAAAATCACACTCACTAACTGTGACCTGTCCCCATATCTAAGGAGGATTGGAAGATTGTGGCCAGAGCCTCTGCAATTTCCACCCTTACTTCCCTCAGTAACCTCGGATGCATCACATCTGGACCGGGTGACTTTTCTACTTTGAGTACTGCCAATCTTTTAAGTACCTCCTCTTTATCTATTTTTATCCTATCCAATATCACTCCTCCTCCTCCTTTACTGGTACAATGGCAGCATCCTCTTCTCTGGTGAAGACCAATGTGAAGTATTCATTTTGTACCTCAGCCATGTTCTCTGCCTCCACAGGAAGATCTTTTTTGTCCCTAATCGGTCCCACCCTTCCTTTGACTACCCTTTTATTATTTATATGTTTATAAAAAACTTTTCATTTCTCTTTTATGTTAGCTGCTAATCTATTCTCATGCTCTCTCTTTGCCCCTCTTCTTTCCTTTTTTAGATCTCCTCTGTACTTTCTGTATTCAGCTTGGTTCTCTGCTGTATTACGAACCTTACATTTACCATAAGCCTCCTTTTTCTCTTTCATTTTAATCTCTATATCTTTAGTCATCCAGGGAGCTCTAACTTTGGATGCCCTTCCCTGTTCTTTCCCTCTCGTGGGAATGTATCTACTCTGTACCAGAACCAACTCCTCCTTGAAGGCCTCCCTTTGTTCAGTTACTGTTTTGTCTCCAATCTTTGATTCTAATCCACCTGGGCAAGATCCCTTTTTAACTCACTGAAATTAGCCCTCCTCCAGTTAAGTATTTTCACATTTGATTGTTCCTTGTCCTTTTCCATAACTATTCTAAACCTAATTATATTATGATCACTGTTCCCCAAATGCTCCCCAACTGAAGCATGCTCCACTTGCCCCACTCCATTCCCCAGAACTAGATCCAGCACTGCTTCCTTCCTCGTTGAGCTGGAAACACACTGATCCAGAAAGTTCTCTTGTATACATTTCAGTAATTCTTCCCCCTCTTTGCCCTTTACACTGTTACTGACCCAGTCTATATGGTGATAATTGAAGCCCCCCATCATCACTACTCTATAGTTCTTGCATCTTTCAGTAATTTGCCTGAAAATTTGCTCCTCTATCTCCTTCTCACTAGTTGGTGGCCTATAGTATACACCCAGAAGCATAATAGCTCCTCTATTGTTCCTTAATTCGAACCAAATAGATCCTGTCTTTGACCCCTCAATTACATCATCCCTTTCCAGTGCTGGAACAGTATCTTTGATCAATACTGCCAAACACCTACTTTCTTTCCTTCCCTATCTTTCCTGAATATCTTGTATCCAGGAATATTAAGTGTCCAATCCTCCCCTTCTTTGAGCCAGGTCTCTATTATTGCCACTATATCATATTCCCATGTGGCGACTTGAGCCTGCAGCTCACCGACCTTATTTACCACACTACGAGCATTTATACACATGCACTCCAGTCTCATCTTAGACTGCCTCGCATTTACCCCTATCTGATCCCACCTATTCCTGAACTGCTCTTTATTCTAGTGCTGTTTGTTCCTCCCAGTCCTCTGTGAACCTTGTTTCTGCTTTCTCCCAATAACAATGATGTGGAGATGCCGGTGATGGACTGGGGTTAACAATTGTAAACAATTTTACAACACCAAGTTATAGTCCAACGATTTTATTTTTAATCATTAAAAATAAAATCGTTGGACTATAACTTGGTGTTGTAAAATTGTTTACAATTCCCAATAACAAGTGTGAGGAGCTCATGGAATTCTTTATCACTAAGACTGAGACCATCCATTCAGCTGCCTCTGCCCCTCCCTTCCCCTAGCCCACCGAGCCAAACTTCCCCTACGGCTCCCCCCTGCCCTAGCCTTGAACTCATATCTTTCTCTAGTTTCTCTCCTATCTCCCCATATGCCCTCTCCAAGCTCATCTTGACCATGAGACCCACCTCCTGCTCCCTCGACTCTATTCCCACCAAATTACTGACCACCCAACTTCCCTTCCTGGCCCCCATGTTAGCTGATATTGTTAACAGTTCCCTCTCCTCAGGTACTGTTGTCATCACCCTCCTCCTCAAAAAAACCACCCTAAACCCCTCTGTACTGCCCCATCTCCAACCTCCCTTTCCTCTCCAAAGTCTTTGAACGTGTTGTCACCTCCCAAATCGGTGCCCATCTTTCCTGCAACTCCATGTTTGAATCCCTCCAATCAGGTTTTCGCCCCTACCACAGTACTGAAACGGCCCTTATCAAAATCACAAATGACATCCTATATGACTGTGACTGTGGTAAACTATCCCTCCTCATCCTTCTCCACCTGTCTGCAACCCTTGACACAGTTGCACACTATCCTGCTGGGTGGGACTGCTTTCGACTGTTTCCACTCTTATCTATCCAGTCGTAGCCAGAGAATCACCTGCAATGATTTCTCTTCCAGCTCCCGCATCGTTACCTCTGGAGTCTCCCAACGATCTATCCTTGGCCTCCTCCTATTTCTCATCTACATGCTGCCCCTCGGCGACATCACCCGAAAACATAACATCAGATTCCACATGTACGCTGACATCACCCAGCTCGACCTCACCACCACCTCCCTTGACCTCTCCGCTGTCTCTGATTTCTCACACAGCTTGTCTGACATCCAGTACTGGATGAGTAAAAAGTTCCTCCAACTAAATTTGGGAAGACCGAAGCCATTGTCTTTGGTCCCCGCTCACAAACTCCATTCCTTAGTCACCGACTCCACCCCTCTCCCTGGCCACTGTCTGAGGCTGAATCATAGAATCATAGAAAATAGGAGCAAGAGTAGGCCATTCGGCCCTTCGGGCCTGCTCCGCCATTCAAAATGATCATGGCCGATCGTCTAACTCAGTACCCTGTTCACGCTTTTTCCCCATATCCCTTGATCCCTTTAGCATTAAGAAATATATCTATCTCCTTCTTGAATACATCTAATGACTTGGCCTCCACTGCCTTCTATGGTAGAGAATTCCACAGGTTCACCACTCTCTGAGTGAAGAAATTTCTCCTCATCTCAGTTCTAAATGGTATACCCCGTATCCTGAGACTGTGACCCCTGGTTCTGGACTCCCCAGCCATCGGGAACATCCTCCCTGTATCTAGTCTGTCTAGTCCTGTTAGAATTTTATATGTTTCGATGAGATCACCTCTCATTCTTCTAAACTCTGGTGAATATAGGCCTAGTCGACCCAATCTCCCCTCATACGTCAGTCCTGCCATCCCAGGAATCAGTCTGGTAAACCTTCATTGCACTCCCTCCATGGTAAGGACATCCTTCCTCAGATAAGGAGACCAAAACTGCACACAATACTCCAGATGTGGTCTCACCAAAGCCCTGTATAACTGCAGTAAGACATCCCTGCTCCTGTACTCAAATCCTCTTGCAATGAAGGCCAACATACCATTCACCTTCCTAACTGCTTGCTGCACCTGAATGCTCACTTTCGGCGACTGGTGTACAAGGACACCCAGGTCTAGTTGCACCTCCCCTTTTCCCAATCTATCACCATTCAGATGATAATCTGTCTTTCTGTTTTTACAACCAAAGTGTATAACCTCACATTTATCCACATTATACTGCATCTGACATGTTCTTGCCCGCTCACCCAACTTGTCTAAATCACATTGGAGCCTCTTTGCATCCTCCTCACAGCTCACATTCCACCCCAGCTTTGTGTCGTCTGCAAACTTGGAAATGTTACATTTGGTTCCCTCATCCAAATCATTGATATATATTGTGAATAGCTGGGGCCCAAGCACTGATCCCTGCGGCACCCCACTAGTCACTGCCTGCCACCCGGAAAAAGACCCGTTTATTCCTACTCTCTGTTTCCTGTCTGTCAACCAATTCTCAATCCATGCCAGCATATTACCCCCAATCCCATGTGCTTTAATTTTGCATACTAACCTCTTGTGTGGAACCTTATCAAAAGCCTTCTGAAAGTCCAAATCCACCATATCCACTGATTCTCCCCTATCTATTCTACTAGTTACCTCCTTAAAAAACTCCAGTAGATTTGTTGAGCATGATTTCCCTTTCATAAACCCATGCTGACTTTGTTCAATCCCATTAATGCCCTCCGAGTGTTCTGTTATCACATCCTTTATAATAGACTCCAGCATTTTCCCCACTACTGATGTTAGGCTAACCGGTCTGGAATTCCCTGCTTTTTCTCTCCCTCCTTTTTTAAATAGTGGGGTTACATTTGCCACCCTCCAATCTGTAGGAACTGTTCCAGAGTCTATAGAATTTTGGAAGATGATCACCAATGCATCCACTATTTCCAGGGCCACTTCCTTTAGTACTCTGGGATGTAGATTATCAGGCCCTGGGGATCTGTCAGCCTTTAGCCCCATTAATTTCCCCAGCACTATTTTTTTAACTAATACTGGTTTCCTTCAGTTCCTCCCTCTCACTAGACCCTTGGTTCCCTAACATTTCTGGGAGGTTATTTGTGTCCTCCTTTGTGAAGATAGAACCAAAGTATGTGTTTAATTGTTCTGCCATTTCTTTGTTCCCCATTATAATTTCCCCCATTTCTGACTGTAAGGGACCTACATTTGTCTTCACTAATCTTTTTCTCGTGACAGTCAGTTTTTATGTTCCCTGCTAGTTTACTCTCATGCTCCATTTTTCCCCTCTTAATCAATCTCTTTGTCCTCCTTTGCTGAATTCTGAACTGCTCCCAATCCTCAGGCTTGCTGCTTTTTCTGGCAATTTTATATGTCTCCTCTTTGGATCTAATACTATCTCTAATTTCTTTTGTAAGCCACAGTTGAGCCACCTTTCCTGTTTTATTTTTACACCAGACAGGAATGAATAATTGTTGTAATTCCTGCACATGTTCTTTAAATATTAGCCATTGCCTATCCACCGTCATCCCTTTTAGTAAAGTTCCCCAATCTATCCTGGCCAACTCGCACCTCATACTTTCGTAATTTCCAGAACCAGACATGGCATCCTATTTGACCCTGAATCATAGAATCATAGAATGATTGTAGCACAGAAGGTGGCCATTTGGCCCATCGAGCTCGTGCTGGCTCTTTGTAAGAGGAATCCAGTTGGTCCCACTCCCCTTGCTTTTTCCCCGTAGCCCCGCAAATTTTGTCCCTTCAAGTATTTATCCAATTCCTTTTTGAAGGCCATGATTGAATCTGCCTCCACCACCCCCTCGGGCAGTGCATTCCAGATCCTAACCACTCGCTGTGTAAAAAAGTTTTTCCTCATGTCACCTTTGGTTCTTTTGCCAATCACCTTAAATCTATGTCCTCTGGTTCTTGACCTGCCCGCCAGTTTCTCTCTATCTACTCTGTCTGGACCCTTCATGATTTTGAACACCTCTATCAAATCTCCTCTCAATCTTCTCTACTCTAAAGAGAACAACCCCGGCTTCTCCAGTCTATCCACATAACTGAACTCCCTCATCCCTGGAATTATTCCAGTAAATCTCTTCTGCACCCTCTCTAAGGCCTTCACATCTTTCCTAAAGTGCGGTGCCCAGAATTGGACACAATACTCCAGTTGTGGCCGTATCAGTGTTTTATAAAGGTTCATCATGACTTCTATCCCTCCATTTATTTCACATCGTTCACCTGAGGAAGGAGGTAGCCTCCGAAAGCTTGTGAATTTAAAATAAAATTGCTGGACTATAACTTGGTGTTGTAAAATTGTTTACAATTCTATTTATAAAGCCTTTTTTAACTACTTTCTCAACCTGTCCTGACACCTTCAATGATTTGTGCACCTATATTCCCAGGTCTCTCTGTTTCTGCACTCCTTTTAGAATTGCCCCTCCTCATTCTCCCTGCCAAAATGTATCACTTCACACATAGTGAGGAGGATAGCCTCAGTCTGCAGGACGATATAGATGGGTTGGTCAGATGGACGGAACAGTGGCAAATGGAATTTAACCCGGAAAAGTGCGAGGTGATGCACTTTGGAGGGACTAACAAGGCAAGGGAATACACAATGAATGGGAGGACCCTAGGCAAGACAGAGGGTCAGAGGGATCTTGGTGTGCAAGTTCACAGATCCCTGAAGGCGGCGGAACAGGTAGATAAGGTGGTAAAGAAGGCATATGGGATACTTGCCTTTATTAGCCGAGGCATAGAATATAAGAGCAAGGAGGTTATGATGGAGCTGTATAAAACACTGGTTAGGCCACAGCTGGAGTACTGTGTGCAGTTCTGGTCGCCACACTACAGGAAGGATGTGATCGCTTTGGAGAGGGTGCAGAGGAGATTCACCAGGATGTTACCAGGGCTGGAGCACTTCAGCTATGAAGAGAGACTGGGAAGATTGGGTTTGTTTTCCTTGGAGCAGAGGAGGCTGAGGGGGGACATGATTGAGGTGTACAAAATTATGAGGGGCACAGATAGGATGGATACTAAGGAGCTTTTTCCCTTCGTTGAGGGTTCTATAACAAGGGGACATAGATTCAAGGTAAAAGGCGGGAGGTTTAGAGGGGATTTGAGAAAGAACTTTTTCACCCAGAGGGTGGTTGGAGTCTGGAACTCACTGCCTGAAAGGGTTGTGGAGGCAGGAACCCTCACAACATTCAAGAAGCATTTGGATGAGCACTTGAAATGCCATAGCATACAAGGCTACGGACCAAATGCTGGAATATGAGATTGGAGTAGACAGGGCTGATGGCCGGCGCGGACACGATGGGCCGAAGGGCCTCTATCCGTGCTGTATGACTCTATGACTCTATGACTCTATCTCTGCGTTAAATTTAATCTACCACGTGTCCGCCCATTCCACCAGCCTGTCTCTATCCTCTTGAACTCTATCACTATCCTCCTCACTGTTCACTACACTTCCAAGTTTTGTGTCATCTGTAAATTTGGAAATTGTGCCCTGTACACCCAAGTCCAACTCATTAATACATATCAAAAAAAGCAGTGGTCCCAGCACTGACCCCTGGGGAACACCACTGTACACCTCCCTCCAGTCCGAAAAACAACCGTTCACCACTACTCTCTGTTTCCTGTAACTTAGTCAATTCTGTATCCATGTTGCTACTGCCCCCTTTATTCCATGGACTTCAATCTTGATGACAAGCCTACCATACGGCTCTTTATCAAACATCTTTTGAAAGTCCATATCCACCACATCAACCGCATTGCCCTCATCGACCCTCTCTGTTACCTCATCAAAAAACTCTATCAAGTTAATTAAACACGATTTGCCTTTAACAAATCCGTGCTGTCTTTCCCTAATCAATCCACACTTGTCCAAGTGACTGTTAATTTTGTCCCAGATTATTGTTTCTAAAAATTTCCCCACCACCGAGGTTAAACTGACTGGCCTGTAGTTGCTGGGTTTATCCTTACCCCCTTTTTTGAACAAGGGTGTAACATTTGCAATTCTCCAGTCCTCTGGCACCACCCCCGTATCTAAGGATGTTTGGAAGATTATGGCCAGAACCTCCGCAATTTCCACCCTCACTTCCCTCAGCAACCTAGGGTGCATCCCATCCGGACCGGGTGATTTATCTACTTTAAGTACAGCCAGCCTTTCTAGTCCCTCCTCTTTATCAATTTTTAGCCCATCCAGTATTTCAACTACCTCCTCTTTTACAGTGACTCTGGCAGCATCTTCTTCCTTGGTAAAGACATGTGCAAAGTACTCATTTAGTACCTCAACAATGCCCTCGGCCTCCATGCGCATGAGATGGGCTCCCGACCACATATCCACTCTATCACCACGACTGCCTATTTCCACCTCTGTAACATCGCCCATCTCTGCCCCTGCCTCAGCTCATCTGCTGCTGAAACCCTCATCCATGCCTTTGTTACCTCTGGACTGGACTATTCCAATGTTCTCCTGACCGGCCTCCCATCTTCCACCCTCCATAAACTTGAGCTCATCTATAACTCTGCTGCCCGTATCCTAACTCGCACCAAGTCCCGTTCACCCATCACCCCCGTGCTCAATGACCTTCATTGGCTCCCGGTCCAGGAATGGCTTGATTTTAAAATTCTCATCCTTGTGTTCAAATCCCTCCATGGCCTCGCCCCTCCCTATCTCTGTTTCCTCCTCCAGCCCTACAATCCTCCGAGATCTCTGCGCTTCTCCAATTCTGGCCTCTATCGCATCCCTGATTTGAATCACTCCACCATTGGCGGCCGTGCCTTCAGCTGCCTAGACCCTAAACTCTGGAATTCCCTCCCTAAACCTCTCCCCCTCTCCACCTCTCTCTCCTCCTTTAAGATGCTCCTCGATGAGGACAATGCAGTTGATGTGGTGGATATGGACTTTCAAAAGATGTTTGATAAAGAGCCGTATGGTAGGCTTGTCATCTTTGACCAAACCTGTCCTAATATCTCCTTATGTGGCTCGGTGTCAAATTTTGTTTGATAATCGCTCCTGTGAAGCTTGCTATTTAATTGCAAGTTGTTGTTGTTGTTGTTGTAGTAGTAGTAGTAGTAGTAATGTTTAATCCTGCTGCCCATCCCCCTGCCAAATTAATTTAAACCCTTCCCCACAGCACTAGTTAACCTCCCCGCGAGGACATTGGTCCCAGCTCTGTTGAGGTACAACCCGTTCAACTTGAACAGATCCCTCCTGCCCCAGAACTGGTCCCAACACCCCAGGAATTTGAAGCCCTCTCTCCTGCATCGTTTCTCCAGCCATGCATTAACCTGTCTTATCCTACTATTCCTATACTCACTAGGACGTGGCACTGGGAGTAATCCAGAGAGTACTACCTTTGAGGTCCTGCTTTTTAACTTCCTCCCTAGCTCCTGAAACTCTGACTCGACTTTTTTCCTTCCTTTGTCATTGGTTCCCACATGGACCACGACTTCTGGCTGTTCCCCTTCCCCCCCAAAATGTTCTGCACCCTCTCCGTGATGTCCTTTACCCTGGCACCAGGGAGGCAACACACCATGCGGGATTGACGTCGGTGGTTGCAAAAACACCTGACTATCCCCCTAACTATCCAATCCCCTGTAACATCTGGATTGCTACACTTTGCTGTGTCCCTCTGTGCAGTTGAGTCACTGTAACACGCACACTCATGGTAACACTCACAGTCGCTCACTGTTACGCTCACAGTCGCTCACTGTTACGCTCACAGTCGCTCACTGTTACGCTCACAGTCGCTCACTGTTACGCTCACAGTCGCTCACTGTTACGCTCACAGTCGCTCACTGTTACGCTCACAGTCGCTCACTGTTACACTCACATTCACTGTAACCCTCACTGTTGTAAGAATTCTGGGCATTCCACCTTTTCCCTGAGGATGGAAAACTTTGGCCATTGACCAAAATCCTAAGATGGAAGGATAGGTGAGAGGTCACCAGACGAATAAACCACACACACAGTGGAATGTGGGAGAATTACTACTTCAGACATGTCTCTGTTTTAATGCAAAACCTACAGCAGGTGGTCAACACTCAGCACTAATTCGAGAGGCAGTCGGCCATCGAGAGAGGCAACTGCTCCAGACATTCCGGGGCCATGCCTCGGTTCTGATGCAAAACCGATCAACACCGAGGACGTGGGATGAAATGGGAGCCTTGTGTGGCAAGTGCTCGACGATCGGAATGAATTCGAAGAACAATGGCCCATCGGGAGAAGCAATTACAACATGATGAGAGACCATCAAAAACCATCAAGGACTTTGTAAGAACTGTTTAAACAGACATGAAGTGCCTCATTTAAGTGACAAAGACCATTGTAAGAGAGGGCTATACAAGTGAGAGTTCGAAACCCCGCTCCCTCTTGTTCTGCTCTCATGCTTTTCACCCGAGCTCTCCAGGGAGGAGAGCAGATTCCAGCGAAACCAACTAACCCTCCGTGAGAGAACCGGTCAGCCTGATCTGCAAGTGCGAAGGATTGGTGAGCCTCGACCATCCGTGTGTGTGATAGGTGTCTCCAGGGTCCCCACCAACCTCTTAGTTTAGCGGGATAAAGTACTGTAGTGGGTGAGTGTAATTCAATGGACTGTGTAGGAGCGCTTTATCGTTATTTTCTTCGTGTTGACGGTATAATAAAACCAACATTCCAATTCAATCCAAACACTGAGTTAGTGTGTTCTCTGTGCTATTCGGCTACGTGATCCATCACCGGGTGCGTTAGCATAAGTCCCGTTTACCTGAACCCCCGATCCGTGAGGTATAAGTGTTCCTTGGCTAGACCGGGGACCAGATATCTGCACCGATCAATAGGGTGAGAACAACCCCAAAACACCCTACAGGATATGGCGAGCCAGCCAGGAGAAACAGGCAGTGTGCCCGTTGGATCACTGAGTCACAGCACAGTAGAATTGAAGGGGATGGAAAGGCGGATTAACAGCTATGCCTACACGAAGATTAATGTGGCTAATCAGTGGGTTCTGGACTTGGTACACTCCAGCTGCCCGCAACAGAGTGCCACGGTGTGGAGGGGGTCCAAAGACCATAAGACGTCTCAGGAGAAGGCCGTTTGGTTGCTGTGTCTAGTGAAACAAGTCCAGCTGTTAAGAGAGCAGCTGGACCGGCTACAGCACTGTAACACTCACTCACTGGAACCCTCACTCACTATAATTCTCACTCACTGTAACTCTCACTCACTGTAACTCTCACTCACTGTAACTCTCACTCACTGTAACTCTCACTGTAATCCTCACTCACTGTAAGCCTCACTGGAACCCTCACTCACTATAATTCTCACTCACTGTAACCCTCACTCACTGTAACTCTCACTCACTGTAACTCTCACTGTAATCCTCACTCACTGTAAGCCTCACTGGAACCCTCACTCACTATAATTCTCACTCACTGTAACTCTCACTCACTGTAACACTCAGTCACTGTAACCCTCACTCACTGCAACACCCACTCACTATAACCCTCACTGTAACACTCACTCACTGTAACACTCACTCACTGTAACACTCACTCACTGTAACACTCACTCAATGTAGCACTCACTCAAACGCTCGCTCACTGTAACACTCACACTCACGGTAACCCTCACTCACTGTAACTCTCTCACTCACTGTAATCCT
Source organism: Heptranchias perlo (assembly GCF_035084215.1). Taxonomy (NCBI): domain Eukaryota; kingdom Metazoa; phylum Chordata; class Chondrichthyes; order Hexanchiformes; family Hexanchidae; genus Heptranchias; species Heptranchias perlo. The sequence continues at coordinate 355,511 of NW_027139227.1, read as the reverse complement.
CACTTACTGTAACACTCACTCAAACGCTCACTCACTGTAACACTCTCACTCACTGTAACTCTCACTCACTGTAATCCTCACTCACTGTAACACTCACACACAATGTAACACTCACTGTAACACTCTCACTCACTGTAACGCTCACTCACTGTAACGCTCTCAATCACTGTTGCACTCAGTCACTGCAATCCTCACTCACTGTAACCCTCACTCACTGTGACCCTCACTCACTGTAACTCTCACTCACTGTAAAACTCTCACCCACTGTAACTCTCACTCACTGTAAAACTCTCACTCACTGTAACACTCTCACTCACTGTAACCATCACTCACTGTAACCCTCACTCACTGTAACACTGACTGTAACACTCTCACTCACTGTAACCCTCACTCACTGTAACACCGACTGTAACACTCTCACTCACTGTAACCCTCACTCACTGTAACACTCACTGTAACATTATCACTCACTGTAACACTCACACTCACTACAACCCTCACTCACTGTAACACTATCACTCACTGTAACACTCTCACTCACTGTAACCGTCACTCACTGTAACCCTCACTCACGGTAACGCTCTCAATCACTGTAACCCTCACTCACTGTAACACTCAGTCACTGCAACCCTCACTCACTGTAACCCTCACTCACTGTGACCCTCACTCACTGTAATGATCACCCACTGTAACCTTCGCTCACTGTAACACTCACTGTAACACTCTCACTCACTGTAACACTCACTGTAACACTCTCACTCACTGTAACACTCACTGTAACACTCTCACACACTGTAACACTCACTGTAACACTCTCACTCACTGTAACACTCACTGAAACACTCTCACTCACTGTAACACTCACTGTAACACTCACTGTAACACTCTCACTCACTGTAACACTCACTGTAACACTCACTGTGACCCTCACTCACTGTAACCCTCACCCACTGTAACACTCTCACTCACTGTAACCCTCACTCACTGTAACACTCTCACTCACTGTATCCCTCACTCACTGTAACACTCTCACTCACTGTATTCCTCACTCACTGTAACACTCTCACTCACTGTAACCCTCACTCACTGTAACACTCTCACTCAGTGTAACCCTCACTCACTGTAACACTCACACCCACTGTAACGCTCACTCACTGTAACACTCTCACTCAGTGTAACCCTCACTCACTGTAACACTCACACCCACTGTAACCCTCACTCATTGTAAAACTCTCACTCACTGTAACCCTCATTCACTGTAACACTCTCACTCACTGTAATCCTCATTCACTGTAACACTTGCACTCACTGTAACCCTCATTCACTGTAACACTCACTCACTGTAATCCTCACTGTAACACTTGCACTCACTGTAACCCTCATTCACTGTAACACTCACTCACTGTAACCCTCACTGCAACACTCTCACTCACTGTAACCCTCATTCACTGTAACACTTGCACTCACTGTAACCCTCATTCACTGTAACACTCACTCACTGTAACCCTCACTGTAACCCTCATTCACTGTAACACTCACTCACTGTAACCCTCACTGTAACCCTCACTCACTGTAACACTCACTCACTATAACACTCACTCACTGTAACCCTCCCACTTACTGTAACTCTCACTCACTGTAACTCTCACTGTAATCCTCACTCACTGTAAGCCTCACTGGAACCCTCACTCATTATAATTCTCACTCACTGTAACTCTCACTCACTGTAACACTCAGTCACTGTAACACTCACTCACTGCAACACACACTCACTATAACCCTCACTGTAACACTCACTCACTGTAACACTCACTCACTGTAACACTCACTCAAACGCTCACTCACTGTAACCCTCACTGCAACACTTGCACTCACTGTAACCCTCATTCACTGTAACACTCACTCACTGTAATCCTCACTGTAACACTTGCACTCACTGTAACCCTCATTCACTGTAACACTCACTCACTGTAACCCTCACTGCAACACTCTCACTCACTGTAACCCTCATTCACTGTAACACTTGCACTCACTGTAACCCTCATTCACTGTAACACTCACTCACTGTAATCCTCACTGTAACACTTGCACTCACTGTAACCCTCATTCACTGTAACACTTGCACTCAATGTAACCCTCATTCACTGTAACACTCACTCACTGTAACCCTCACTGTAACCCTCATTCACTGTAACACTCACTCACTGTAACCCTCACTGTAACCCTCACTCACTGCAACACTCACTCACTATAACACTCACTCACTGTAACCCTCCCACTTACTGTAACTCTCACTCACTGTAATTCTCACTGTAATCCTCACTCACTGTAAGCCTCACTGGAACCCTCACTCACTATAATTCTCACTCACTGTAACTCTCACTCACTGTAACACTCAGTCACTGTAACACTCACTCACTGCAACACAAACTCACTATAACCCTCACTGTAACACTCACTCACTGTAACACTCACTCACTGTAACACTCACTCAAACGCTCACTCACTGTAACACTCACACTCACGGTAACCCTCACTCACTGTAACTCTCTCACGTACTGTAATCCTCACTCACTGTAACACTCTCACTCACTGTAACACTCACTCACTGTAACTCTCACTCACTGTAATCCTCACTCACTGTAACACTCACACACACTGTAACACTGACTGTAACACTCTCACTCACTGCAACCCTCACTCACTGTAACATTCACTGTATCACTCTCACTCACTGTAACCCTCACTCACTGTAACACTATCACTCACTGTAACACTCACTGTAACACTCTCACGCACTGTAACCCTCACTCACTGTAACACTCTCACTCACTGTAACGCTCACTCACTGTAACGCTCTCAATCACTGTAGCACTCAGTCACTGCAATCCTCACTCACTGTAACCCTCACTCACTGTAACACTATCACTCACTGTAACACTCTCACTCACTGTAACCCTCACTCACTGCAACACTATCACTCACTGTAACACTCACACTCACTACAACCCTCACTCACTGTAACACTATCACTCACTGTAACACTGTCACGCACTGTAACACTCTCACTCACTGTAACCCTCACTCACTGTAACCCTCACTCACTGTAACACTCTCACGCACTGTAACTCTCACTCACTGTAACACCCTCACTCAGTGTAACCCTCACTCACTGTAACACTCTCACTCACTGTAAACCTCACTCCCTGTAACACTCACACTCACTGCAACCCTCACTCACTGTAACACTCTCACTCACTGTAACCGTCACTCACTGTAACACTCTCACTCACTGTAACCCTCACTCACGGTAACGCTCTCAATCACTGTAACCCTCACTCACTGTAACGCTCACTCACTGTGACCCTCACTCACTGTAATGATCACCCACTGTAACCTTCACTCACTGTAACGCTCACTGTAACACTCTCACTCACTGTAACACTCACTGTAACACTCTCACTCACTGTAACACTCACTGTGACCCTCACTCACCGTAACCCTCACCCACTGTAACACTCTCACGCACTGTAACCGTCACTCACTGTAACACTCTCACTCACTGTAACTCTCACTCACTGTAACACCCTCACGCAGTGTAACCCTCACTCACTGTAACACTCTCACTCACTGTAACCGTCACTCACTGTAACACTCTCACTCACTGTAACCCTCACTCACTGTAACACTCTCACTCACTGTAACCGTCACTCACTGTAACCCTCACTCACTGTAACACTCTCACTCACTGTAACACTCTCACTCACTGTAACCCTCACTCACTGCAACACTCACATTCACAGTAAACCTCACTCATTGTAACACTCACTGTAACACTCTCACTCACTGTAACACTCACTGTAACACTCACTGTGACCCTCACTCACTGTAACCCTCACCCACTGTAACACTCTCACTCACTGTAACCCTCACTCACTGTAACACTCTCACTCACTGTATCCCTCACTCACTGTAACACTCTCACTCACTGTATTCCTCACTCACTGTAACACTCTCACTCACTGTAACCCTCACTCACTGTAACACTCTCACTCAGTGTAACCCTCACTCACTGTAACACTCACACCCACTGTAACGCTCACTCACTGTAACACTCTCACTCAGTGTAACCCTCACTCACTGTAACACTCACACCCACTGTAACCCTCACTCATTGTAAAACTCTCACTCACTGTAACCCTCATTCACTGTAACACTCTCACTCACTGTAACCCTCATTCACTGTAACACTTGCACTCACTGTAACCCTCATTCACTGTAACACTCACTCACTGTAATCCTCACTGTAACACTTGCACTCACTGTAACCCTCATTCACTGTAACACTCACTCACTGTAACCCTCACTGTAACCCTCATTCACTGTAACACTCACTCACTGTAACCCTCACTGTAACCCTCACTCACTGTAACACTCACTCACTATAACACTCACTCACTGTAACCCTCCCACTTACTGTAACTCTCACTCACTGTAACTCTCACTGTAATCCTCACTCACTGTAAGCCTCACTGGATCCCTCACTCACTATAATTCTCACTCACTGTAACTCTCACTCACTGTAACACTCAGTCACTGTAACACTCACTCACTGCAACACACACTCACTATAACCCTCACTGTAACACTCACTCACTGTAACACTCACTCACTGTAACACTCACTCAAACGCTCACTCACTGTAACCCTCACTGCAACACTTGCACTCACTGTAACCCTCATTCACTGTAACACTCACTCACTGTAATCCTTACTGTAACACTTGCACTCACTGTAACCCTCATTCACTGTAACACTCACTCACTGTAACCCTCACTGCAACACTCTCACTCACTGTAACCCTCATTCACTGTAACACTTGCACTCACTGTAACCCTCATTCACTGTAACACTCACTCACTGTAACCCTCACTGTAACCCTCATTCACTGTAACACTCACTCACTGTAACCCTCACTGTAACCCTCACTCACTGCAACACTCACTCACTATAACACTCACTCACTGTAACCCTCCCACTTACTGTAACTCTCACTCACTGTAATTCTCACTGTAATCCTCACTCACTGTAAGCCTCACTGGAACCCTCACTCACTATAATTCTCACTCACTGTAACTCTCACTCACTGTAACACTCAGTCACTGTAACACTCACTCACTGCAACACACACTCACTATAACCCTCACTGTAACACTCACTCACTGTAACACTCACTCACTGTAACACTCACTCAAACGCTCACTCACTGTAACACTCACACTCACGGTAACCCTCACTCACTGTAACTCTCTCACGTACTGTAATCCTCACTCACTGTAACACTCTCACTCACTGTAACACTCACTCACTGTAACTCTCACTCACTGTAATCCTCACTCACTGTAACACTCACACACACTGTAACACTCACTGTAACACTCTCACTCACTGTAACGCTCACTCACTGTAACGCTCTCAATCACTGTAGCACTCAGTCACTGCAATCCTCACTCACTGTAACCCTCACTCACTGTGACCCTCACTCACTGTACCTCTCACTCACTGTAAAACTCTCACTCACTGTAACTCTCACTCACTGTAAAACTCTCACTCACTGTAACACTCTCACTCACTGTAACGATCACTCACTGTAAAACTCTCACTCACTGTAAAACTCTCACTCACTGTAACCCTCACTCACTGTAACACTGACTGTAACACTCTCACTCACTGCAACCCTCACTCACTGTAACACTCACTGTAACACTCTCACTCACTGTAACCCTCACTCACTGTAACACTATCACTCACTGTAACACTCACTGTAACACTCTCACGCACTGTAACCCTCACTCACTGTAACACTCTCACTCACTGTAACCCTCACTCACTGTAACACTATCACTCACTGTAACGCTCACTGTAACACTCTCACTCACTGTAACGCTCACTCACTGTAACACTCTCACTCACTGTAACGCTCACTCACTGTAACGCTCTCACTCACTGTAACCCTCACTCACTGTAACACTATCACTCACTGTAACACTCTCACTCACTGTAACCCTCACTCACTGTAAAACTCTCACTCACTGTAACACTCTCACTCACTGTAACCCTCACTCACTGTAACACTATCACTCACTGTAACACTCTCACTCACTGTAACCCTCACTCACTGTAACACTATCACTCACTGTAACACTCACACTCACTACAACCCTCACTCACTGTAACACTATCACTCACTGTAACACTCTCACGCACTGTAACCGTCACTCACTGTAACACTCTCACTCACTGTAACTCTCACTCACTGTAACACCCTCACTCAGTGTAACCCTCACTCACTGTAACACTCTCACTCACTGTAAACCTCACTCCCTGTAACACTCACACTCACTGCAACCCTCACTCACTGTAACACTCTCACTCACTGTAACCGTCACTCACTGTAACACTCTCACTCACTGTAACCCTCACTCACGGTAACGCTCTCAATCACTGTAACCCTCACTCACTGTAACCCTCACTCACTGTGACCCTCACTCACTGTAATGATCACCCACTGTAACCTTCGCTCACTGTAACACTCACTGTAACACTCTCACTCACTGTAACACTCACTGTAACACTCTCACTCACTGTAACACTCACTGTAACACTCTCACTCACTGTAACACTCTCACTCACTGTAACACTCACGGTAACACTCTCACTCACTGTAACCCTCACCCACTGTAACACTCTCACTCACTGTAACCCTCACTCACTCTAACACTCTCACTCACTGTATCCCTCACTCACTGTAACACTCACACCCACTGTAACCCTCACTCACTGTAAAACTCTCACTCACTGTAACCCTCATTCACTGTAACACTCTCACTCACTGTAACCCTCATTCACTGTAACACTCTCACTCACTGTAACCCTCATTCACTGTAACACTCACACCCACTGTAACCCTCACTCACTGTAAAACTCTCACTCACTGTAACCCTCATTCACTGTAACACTCTCACTCACTGTAATCCTCATTCACTGTAACACTTGCACTCACTGTAACCCTCATTCACTGTAACACTCACTCACTGTAACCCTCACTGCAACACTCTCACTCACTGTAACCCTCATTCACTGTAACACTTGCACTCACTGTAACCCTCAATGTAACCCTCATTCACTGTAACACTCACTCACTGTAACCCTCACTGTAACCCTCACTCACTGCAACACTCACTCACTATAACACTCACTCACTGTAACCCTCCCACTTACTGTAACTCTCACTCACTGTAATTCTCACTGTAATCCTCACTCACTGTAAGCCTCACTGGAACCCTCACTCACTATAATTCTCACTCACTGTAACTCTCACTCACTGTAACACTCAGTCACTGTAACACTCACTCACTGCAACACCCACTCACTATAACCCTCACTGTAACACTCACTCACTGTAACACTCACTCACTGTAACACTCACTCAAACGCTCACTCACTGCAACACTCACACTCACGGTAACCCTCACTCACTGTAACTCTCTCACTCACTGTAATCCTCACTCACTGTAACACTCACTCAAACGCTCACTCACTGTAACACTCACACTCACGGTAAACCTCACTCACTGTAACTCTCTCACGCACTGTAATCCTCACTCACTGTAACACTATCACTCACTGTAACTCTCTCACTCACTGTAATCCTCACTCACTGTAACACTCACTCAAACGCTCACTCACTGTAACACTCACACTCACGGTAAACCTCACTCACTGTAACTCTCTCACGCACTGTAATCCTCACTCACTGTAACACTATCACTCACTGTAACACTCTCACGCACTGTAACCGTCACTCACTGTAACACTCAGTCACTGCAACCCTCACTCACTGTAACCCTCACTCACTGTGACCCTCACTCACTGTAATGATCACCCACTGTAACCTTCGCTCACTGTAACACTCACTGTAACACTCTCACTCACTGTAACACTCACTGTAACACTCTCACACACTGTAACACTCACTGTAATACTCTCACTCACAGTAATCCTCACTCACTGTAACACTCACACGCACTGTAATACTCACTGTAACCCTCACTCACTGTAACACTCACTGTAACACTATCACTCACTGTAAAGATCACTCACTGTAACCTTCACTCACTGTAACACTCTGTAAGACTCTCACTCACTGTAACACTCACATTCAATGTAAACCTCACTCATTGTAACACTCTCACTCACTGTAACACTCACTGTGACCCTCACTCACTGTAACACTCACCCACTGTAACACTCTCACTCACTGTAACACTCTCACTCACTGTGACCCTCACTCACTGTAACACTCACTGTGACCCTCACTCACTGTAACACTCACTGTGACCCTCACTCACTGTAACACTCACTGTGACCCTCACTCACTGTAACACTCACCCACTGTAACACTCTCACTCACTGTAACACTCTCACTCACTGTGACCCTCACTCACTGTAACCCTCACTCACTGTAAACATCACTTACTGTAACACTCTCACTCACTGTAAGCCTCACTCACTGCAACACTCTCACTCACTGTAACCCTCACCCACTGTAACACTCTCACTCACTGTAACACTCTCACTCACTGTAACCGTCACTCACTGTAACACTCTCACTCACTGTAACCCTCACTCACTGTAACCCTCACACTCACTGTAACCCTCACTCACTGCAACACTCTCACTCACTGTAACCCTCACTCACTGTAACACTCTCACTCACTGTAACCCTCACTCACTGCAACACTCTCACTCACTGCAACACTCTCACTCACTGTAACCCTCACCCACTGTAACACTCTCACTCACTGTAACACTCTCACTCACTGTAACCCTCAACCACTGTAACACTCTCACTCACTGTAACACTCTCACTCACTGTAACCCTCACTCACTGTAACACTCTCACTCACTGTAACCCTCACCCACTGTAACACTCTCACTCACTGTAACCCTCACTCACTGTAACCCTCACCCACTGTAACACTCTCACTCACTGTAACACTCACTCACTGTAACCCTCACTCACTGTAACACTCTCACTCACTGTAACACTCACGCACTGTAACACTCTCACTCACTGTAACCCTCACTCACTGTAACCCTCACCCACTGTAACACTCTCACTCACTGTAACCCTCACTCACTGTAACACTCACTTTGACCCTCACTCACTGTAACACTCACTGTGACCCTCACTCACTGTAACACTCACCCACTGTAACACTCTCACTCACTGTAACACTCTCACTCACTGTGACCCTCACTCACTGTAACCCTCACTCACTGTAACACTCTCACTCACTGTAACACTCACTCACTGTAACCCTCACTCACTGTGACCCTCACTCACTGTAACCCTCACTCACTGTAAACATCACTCACTGTAACACTCTCACTCACTGTAACCCTCACTCACTGCAACTCTCTCACTCACTGTAACCCTCACCCACTGTAACACTCTCACTCACTGTAACACTCTCACTCACTGTAACACTCTCACTCACTGTAACCGTCACTCACTGTAACACTCTCACTCACTGTAACCCTCACTCACTGTAACCCTCACACTCACTGTAACCCTCACTCACTGCAACACTCTCACTCACTGTAACCCTCACTCACTGTAACACTCTCACTCACTGTAACCCTCACTCACTGCAACACTCTCACTCACTGCAACACTCTCACTCACTGTAACCCTCACCCACTGTAACACTCTCACTCACTGCAACACTCTCACTCACTGTAACCCTCAACCACTGTAACACTCTCACCCACTGTAACACTCTCACTCACTGTAACCCTCACTCACTGTAACACTCTCACTCACTGTAACCCTCACTCATTGTAACACTCACTTTGACCCTCACTCACTGTAACACTCACTGTGACCCTCACTCACTGTAACACTCACTGTGACCCTCACTCACTGTAACACTCACCCACTGTAACACTCTCACTCACTGTAACACTCACTGTGACCCTCACTCACTGTAACACTCACTGTGACCCTCACTCACTGTAACACTCACTGTGACCCTCACTCACTGTAACACTCTCACTCACTGTAACACTCTCACTCACTGTGACCCTCACTCACTGTAACCCTCACTCACTGTAACACTCTCACTCACTGTAACCCTCACTCACTGTAACACTCTCACTCACTGTAACACTCTCACTCACTGCAACACTCACTCACTGTAACACTCTCACTCACTGTAACCCTCACCCACTGTAACCCTCACCCACTGTAACACTCTCACTCACTGTAACACTCTCACTCACTGTAACACTCTCACTCACTGTAACCCTCACCCACTGTAACACTCTCACTCACTGTAACACTCACTGTGACCCTCACCCACTGTAACCCTCACTCACTGTAACACTCACTGTGACCCTCACCCACTGTAACACTCTCACTCACTGTAACACTCTCACTCACTGTAACCCTCATTCACTGTAACCCTCACTCACTGTAACCCTCACCCACTGTAACACTCTCACTCACTGTAACCCTCACTCACTGTAACCCTCACTCACTGTAACCCTCACTCACTGTTACCCTCAATCACTGTAACACTCACTTACTGTAACACTCACACTCACTGTAACCCTCACTCACTGTAATACTCACTCACTGTAACACTCTCACTCACTGTAACCCTCACTCACTGTATCCCTCACTCACTGTGACACTCTCACTCACTGTATCCCTCACTCACTGTAACACTCTCACTCACTGTAACACTCTCACTCACTGTATCCCTCACTCACTGTAACACTCTAACTCACTGTAACCCTCACTCACTGTATCCCTCACTCACTGTGACACTCTCACTCACTGTATCCCTCACTCACTGTAACACTCTCACTCACTGTAACACTCTCACTCACTGTATCCCTCACTCACTGTAACACTCTAACTCACTGTAACATTCTCACTCACTGTTACCCTCACTCACTGTAACCATCACTCACTGTAACACTCTAACTCACTGTAACATTCTCACTCACTGTATCCCTCACTCACTGTGACACTCTCACTCACTGTATCCCTCACTCACTGTAACACTCTAACTCACTGTAACATTCTCACTCACTGTTACCCTCACTCACTGTAACCATCACTCACTGTAACACTCTGACTCAGTGTGACCCTCACTCACTCTAACCCTCTCACTCACTGTAACACTCTCACTTACTGTAACTCTCACTCACTGAAACCCTCTCACTCACTGTAACCCTCACTCAGTGTAACACTCTCACTCACTGTAACACTCACTCACTGTAACACTCACACTCACTGTAACCCTCACTCACTGTAACTCTCACTCACTGTAAAACTCTCACTCTCTGTAACTCTCACTCACTGTAACACTCTCACTCACTGTAACTCTCACTCACTGTAACACTCTCACTCACTGTAACCCTCACTCACTGTAACACTCTCACTCATTGTAACCCTCACTCACTGAAACACTCTCACTCACTGTAACCCTCACTCACTGTAACCCTCACTCACTGTAACCCTCACTCCCTGTAACCCTCTCACTCACTGTAACCCTCACTCACTGTAACACTCACTCACTGTAACACTCTCACTCACTGTAACCCTCACTCACTGTAACCCTCTCACTCACTGTAACCCTCACTCACTGTAACCCTCTCACTCACTGTAACCCTCACTCACTGTAACACTCACTCACTGTAACCCTCTCACTCACTGTAACCCTCTCACTCACTGTAACACTCACTCACTGTAACGCTCTCACTCACTGTAACACTCTCACTCACTGTAACACTCACTCACTGTAACACTGACACTCACTGTAACCCTCACTCACTGTAACCCTCTCACTCACTGTAACCCTCACTCACTGTAACACTCTCACTCACTGTAACCCTCACTCACTGTATCCCTCACTCACTGTAACACTCTCACTCACTGTAACCCTCACTCACTGTTACACTCTCACTCATTGTAACCCTCACTCACTGTAACACTCTCACTCACTGTAACCCTCACTCACTGTAACCCTCACCCACTGTAACACTCTCACTCACTGTAACCCTCACTCACTGTATCCCTCACTCACTGTAACACTCTCACTCACTGTAACCCTCACTCACTGTAACACTCTCACTCATTGTAACCCTCACTCACTGAAACACTATCACTCACTGTAACACTCTCACTCACTGTAACCCTCACTCACTGTAACCCTCTCACTCACTGTAACCCTCACTCACTGTAACCCTCTCACTCACTGTAACCCTCACTCAGTGTAACACTCTCACTCACTGTAACACTCACTCAAACACTCACACTCACTGTAACCCTCACTCACTGTAAAACTCTCACTCTCTGTAACTCTCACTCACTGTAACACTCTCACTCACTGTAACTCTCACTCACTGTAACACTCTCACTCACTGTAACCCTCACTCACTGTAACACTCTCACTCATTGTAACCCTCACTCACTGAAACAATCTCACTCACTGTAACCCTCACTCACTGTAACCCTCTCACTCACTGTAACCCTCACTCACTGTAACCCTCTCACTCACTGTAACCCTCACTCACTGTAACACTCACTCACTGTAACCCTCTCACTCACTGTATCACTCTCACTCACTGTAACACTCACTCACTGTAACACCCTCACTCACTGTAACACTCACTCACTGTAACACTCTCACTCACTGTAACCCTCACTCACTGTAACACTCACTCACTGTAACCCTCTCACTCACTGTATCACTCTCACTCACTGTAACACTCACTCACTGTAACACCCTCACTCACTGTAACCCTCACTCACTGTAACACTCACTCACTGTAACCCTCTCACTCACTGTATCACTCTCACTCACTGTAACACTCACTCACTGTAACACCCTCACTCACTGTAACCCTCACTCACTGTAACCCTCTCACTGTAATACTCTCACTCACTGTAACCCTCACTCACTGTAACACTGACACTCACTGTAACCCTCACTCACTGTAACCCTCTCACTCACTGTAACACTCACACTCACTGTAACCCTCACTCACTGTAATACTCACTCACTGTAACACTCTCACTCACTGTAACCCTCACCCACTGTAACACTCTCACTCACTGTAACCCTCACTCACTGTATCCCTCACTCACTGTAACACTCTCACTCACTGTAACACTCTCACTCACTGTATCCCTCACTCACTGTAACACTCTAACTCACTGTAACACTCTCACTCACTGTAACCATCACTCACTGTAACACTCTGACTCAGTGTGACCCTCACTCACTGTAACACTCTCACTCACTGTAACCCTCACTCACTGTAACCCTCACTCACTGTAACACTCTCACTCACTGTAACCCTCACTCACTGTAACACTCTCACTCACTGTAACCCTCACTCACTGTAACCCTCACTCACTGTAACACTCTCACTCACTGTAACCCTCACCCACTGTAACACTCTCACTCACTGTAACTCGCACTCACTGTAACCCTCACTCACTGTAACACTCTCACTCACTGTAACTCTCACTCACTGTAACCCTCACTCACTGTAACCCTCACTCACTGTAACACTCTCACTCACTGTAACACTCTCACTCACTGTAACCCTCACCCACTGTAACACTCTCACTCACTGTAACACTCACTGTGACCCTCACCCACTGTAACCCTCACTCACTGTAACACTCACTGTGACCCTCACCCACTGTAACACTCTCACTCACTGTAACACTCTCACTCACTGTAACCCTCATTCACTGTAACCCTCACTCACTGTAACCCTCACCCACTGTAACACTCTCACTCACTGTAACCCTCACTCACTGTAACCCTCACTCACTGTAACCCTCACTCACTGTTACCCTCAATCACTGTAACACTCACTTACTGTAACACTCACACTCACTGTAACCCTCACTCACTGTAATACTCACTCACTGTAACACTCTCACTCACTGTAACCCTCACTCACTGTATCCCTCACTCACTGTGACACTCTCACTCACTGTATCCCTCACTCACTGTAACACTCTCACTCACTGTAACACTCTCACTCACTGTATCCCTCACTCACTGTAACACTCTAACTCACTGTAACCCTCACTCACTGTATCCCTCACTCACTGTGACACTCTCACTCACTGTATCCCTCACTCACTGTAACACTCTCACTCACTGTAACACTCTCACTCACTGTATCCCTCACTCACTGTAACACTCTAACTCACTGTAACATTCTCACTCACTGTTACCCTCACTCACTGTAACCATCACTCACTGTAACACTCTGACTCAGTGTGACCCTCACTCACTCTAACCCTCTCACTCACTGTAACCCTCACTCACTGTAACACTCTCACTTACTGTAACTCTCACTCACTGAAACCCTCTCACTCACTGTAACCCTCACTCAGTGTAACACTCTCACTCACTGTAACACTCTCACTTACTGTAACTCTCACTCACTGAAACCCTCTCACTCACTGTAACCCTCACTCAGTGTAACACTCTCACTCACTGTAACACTCACTCACTGTAACACTCACACTCACTGTAACCCTCACTCACTGTAACTCTCACTCACTGTAAAACTCTCACTCTCTGTAACTCTCACTCACTGTAACACTCTCACTCACTGTAACTCTCACTCACTGTAACACTCTCACTCACTGTAACCCTCACTCACTGTAACACTCTCACTCATTGTAACCCTCACTCACTGAAACACTCTCACTCACTGTAACCCTCACTCACTGTAACCCTCACTCACTGTAACCCTCACTCCCTGTAACCCTCTCACTCACTGTAACCCTCACTCACTGTAACACTCACTCACTGTAACACTCTCACTCACTGTAACCCTCACTCACTGTAACCCTCTCACTCACTGTAACCCTCACTCACTGTAACCCTCTCACTCACTGTAACCCTCACTCACTGTAACACTCACTCACTGTAACCCTCTCACTCACTGTAACCCTCTCACTCACTGTAACACTCACTCACTGTAACGCTCTCACTCACTGTAACACTCTCACTCACTGTAACACTCACTCACTGTAACACTGACACTCACTGTAACCCTCACTCACTGTAACCCTCTCACTCACTGTAACCCTCACTCACTGTAACACTCTCACTCACTGTAACCCTCACTCACTGTATCCCTCACTCACTGTAACACTCTCACTCACTGTAACCCTCACTCACTGTTACACTCTCACTCATTGTAACCCTCACTCACTGTAACACTCTCACTCACTGTAACCCTCACTCACTGTAACCCTCACCCACTGTAACACTCTCACTCACTGTAACCCTCACTCACTGTATCCCTCACTCACTGTAACACTCTCACTCACTGTAACCCTCACTCACTGTAACACTCTCACTCATTGTAACCCTCACTCACTGAAACACTATCACTCACTGTAACACTCTCACTCACTGTAACCCTCACTCACTGTAACCCTCTCACTCACTGTAACCCTCACTCACTGTAACCCTCTCACTCACTGTAACCCTCACTCAGTGTAACACTCTCACTCACTGTAACACTCACTCAAACACTCACACTCACTGTAACCCTCACTCACTGTAAAACTCTCACTCTCTGTAACTCTCACTCACTGTAACACTCTCACTCACTGTAACTCTCACTCACTGTAACACTCTCACTCACTGTAACCCTCACTCACTGTAACACTCTCACTCATTGTAACCCTCACTCACTGAAACACTCTCACTCACTGTAACCCTCACTCACTGTAACCCTCTCACTCACTGTAACCCTCACTCACTGTAACCCTCTCACTCACTGTAACCCTCACTCACTGTAACACTCACTCACTGTAACCCTCTCACTCACTGTATCACTCTCACTCACTGTAACACTCACTCACTGTAACACCCTCACTCACTGTAACACTCACTCACTGTAACACTCTCACTCACTGTAACCCTCACTCACTGTAACACTCACTCACTGTAACCCTCTCACTCACTGTATCACTCTCACTCACTGTAACACTCACTCACTGTAACACCCTCACTCACTGTAACCCTCACTCACTGTAACACTCACTCACTGTAACCCTCTCACTCACTGTATCACTCTCACTCACTGTAACACTCACTCACTGTAACACCCTCACTCACTGTAACCCTCACTCACTGTAACCCTCTCACTGTAATACTCTCACTCACTGTAACCCTCACTCACTGTAACACTGACACTCACTGTAACCCTCACTCACTGTAACCCTCTCACTCACTGTAACACTCACACTCACTGTAACCCTCACTCACTGTAATACTCACTCACTGTAACACTCTCACTCACTGTAACCCTCACCCACTGTAACACTCTCACTCACTGTAACCCTCACTCACTGTATCCCTCACTCACTGTAACACTCTCACTCACTGTAACACTCTCACTCACTGTATCCCTCACTCACTGTAACACTCTAACTCACTGTAACACTCTCACTCACTGTAACCATCACTCACTGTAACACTCTGACTCAGTGTGACCCTCACTCACTGTAACACTCTCACTCACTGTAACCCTCACTCACTGTAACCCTCACTCACTGTAACACTCTCACTCACTGTAACCCTCACTCACTGTAACACTCTCACTCACTGTAACCCTCACTCACTGTAACCCTCACTCACTGTAACACTCTCACTCACTGTAACCCTCACCCACTGTAACACTCTCACTCACTGTAACTCGCACTCACTGTAACCCTCACTCACTGTAACACTCTCACTCACTGTAACTCTCACTCACTGTAACCCTCACTCACTGTAACCCTCACTCACTGTAACACTCTCACTCACTGTAACCCTCACTCACTGTAACACTCTCACTCACTGTAACTCGCACTCACTGTAACACTCTCACTCACTGTAACCCTCACTCACTGTAACCCTCACTCACTGTAACACTCACGGTAACCCTCACTGACTGTAACCCTCACTCACTGTAACACTCACTGTAACCCTCACTCACTGTAACCCTCACTCACTGTAACACTCACTGTTACCCTCACTCACTGTAACTCTCACTCACTGTAACCCTCACTCACTGTAACACTCACTGTTACCCTCACTCACTGTTACCCTCACTCACTGTAACCCTCACACTCAGTAACCCTCACACAGGGGCCCATGATGGGTGAGCCCATGTCTCAGGAGCACTGAGCCCTGAGCACTTGCTGTGTGTCTCGGTCCATGGTTCCCCACTCACATAACACTCTGCCTCGAATCTCCCATAATACTGACAACAGGGGAGATAGACTGAGCCAGACGCTGCAATGTAATTGGTTAATGTTTTATATAAATGTATACCATACAAGTACATCAGAATTTTCATTTGTACAAAATTTACAAACATACAGTAAAGAAAGTGATTTGATCAATTTTACAGAACGATAGTTTGAAGAGTGAAGGAGTGGGGGAGGGGAGAGGAAGTGGAGACAGTCTGATCGCAGCCCCCGCATTGGGGAAGAGCAATGGTTGTTTTTCAGACTGGAGGGAAGTATATAGTGGTGTTCCCCAGGGGTCGGTATTAGGACCACTGCTTTTTTTGATATATATTAATGACCTGGACTTGGGTATAGAGGGTATAATTTCAAAGTTTGCAGATGACACAAAACTCGGAAAAGTAGTGAACAATGTGGAGGATAGTAACAGACTTCAGGAGGACAGAGACAGACTGGTGAAATGGGCAGCACATGGCAGATGAAATTTAATGCAGGAAATATGTGAAGTGATACATTTTGGTAGGAAGAATGAGGAGAGGTAATATAAACTAAATGGTAAAATTTTGAAGAGCCTGCAGGGGGATAGAGACCTGGGGGTGCACATATACAAATCTTTGAAGGTGGCAGGACAAGTTGAGAAGGCTGTTAAAAAAGCAGATGGGATCCTGGTCTTTATTAATAGAGGCACAGAGTACAAAAACAAGGAAGTTATGGTAAACCTTTGTAAAACGCTGATGTGGAGATGCCGGTGATGGACTGGGGTGGACAAATGTAAGGAATCTTACACCAGGTTATAGTCCAACAGTTTTATTTGAAAATCACAAGCTTTCGGAGATCACCTGATGAAGGAGATAATCTCCGAAAGCTTGTGATTTTCAAATAAAACTGTTGGACTATAACCAGGTGTAAGACTCCTTACTATAAAACACTGGTTAGGCTTCAGCCTATTGTGTTCAATTCTGGGCTCCACTGTTTAGGAAAGATGTCAAGGCCTTAGAGAGGGTGCAGAAGAGATTTACTGGAATGATTCCAGGGATGAGGGACTTCCGTTATGTGGGGAGACTGGAGAAGCTGGGATTGTTCTCCTTATAGCAGAGAAGGTTAAGGGAGATTTGATAGAGGTGTTCAAAATCATGAACAGTTTTGATCGCGTAAATAAGGAGAAACTGTTTCCAGTAGCAGAAGAGTCGGTAACCAGAGGACACAGATTGAAGGTGATTGGCAAAAGAGCCAGAGGTGACACGAGGAAACATTTTTTCATACAGCGAGTTGTTCTGATCTGGAATGCACTGCCTGAAAGGGCGGTGGAAGCAGATTCAATAATAACTTTCAAAAGGGAATTGGATAAATACTTGAAGCGAAAAGATTGACAGGACTATGGGGAAAGAGCAGGGGAATGGGACTGATTGGGTAGCTCTTTCAAAGAGCCGGCACAGGTACAATGGGCTGAATGGCCTCCTCCTGTGTTGCACCCACTATGATACGATGACTGACCCTGCCCCTGCCCCTTGATCCTGCCCCAAGGTTCAGTGTTGTATGGGGAGCCTGTAGCCCCATACACTGATACTGGAGGAGCTGTACTTTGGCATTATGTGTTCGTAATGAGATCGGGAGCAGCAACATCCAACTGTGTCCAACACCAAATAAGTATCACACCATTTCTGTACAAACCAACAGAAAGTTTGTGTGGGCAGAGTTCTTATAATATCACAGGTACAGATTTACTGTTCAATCAGCCAGAGCTGACAGACCCAGTTCGGGAATCTGTTATGATGGGACATTCACAGGCTCGGTTACATGGTGTATGTTTATGGATGGGTCAGTGTATAATGTGTCAATGGTAAATATCATTGTTACTGAGGAACAAATCAAACTGCTCCACACCAGCACTGTGTGTAACAGCCTGAGGCTCTCCAAAGACGACAGTGAGGAAGCTGTCAGTCCGTGACCAGTCTCACTCCACAGTCCCAGCGCTGTCTCGATGAAGCCCAGTCCGTTCCATGCAGCACTCTGAAGGTCTGGGGTCACATGTCTCAATGGAGGCAGAAACCTCGACCTCCCTGTCAGCTCGACCGCCCTCCCTCCTCCACAAACCTGCGAGGAGACAAAGACCATCAACAAGGATTGTAAAATAATACAACTCCCTCCCCCCACTCACTCCCCCCACTCACTCCCCCCACTCCCTCCCCCAACTCCCTCCCCCCACTCCCTCCCCCCCCCTCACTCCCCTCACTCCCCCCCACTCCCTCCCCCCCACTCCCTCCCCCAACTCACTCCCCCCACTCACTCCCCCCACACTCCCTCCCCCCCACTCCCTCCCCCAACTCACTCCCCCCCCTCACTCCCCCCCCTCACTCCCCCCACTCCCTCCTCCCTCCCCCAACTCACTCCCCCCACTCCCTCCCCCCACTCACTCCCCCCACTCCCTCCTCCCTCCCCCCACTCCCTCCCCCAACTCACTCCCTCCCCCCACTCACTCCCCCCCCTCACTCCCCCCACTATCACCCACTCCCTCCCCCCCACTCCCTCCCCCCACTCCCTCCCCCCCACTCCCTCCCCCCACTCCCTCCCCCCACTCACTCCCCCCCCTCACTCCCCCCACTCCCTCCCCCCCCTCACTCCCCTCACTCCCCCCTCACTCCCCCCCACTCCCTCCCCCCCACTCCCTCCCCCCACTCACTCCCCCCACTCACTCCCCCCACTCCCTCCCCCCCCTCACTCCCCCCACTATCACCCACTCCCTCCCCCCCACTCACTCCCCCCACTCACTCCCCCCACTCCCTCCCCCCCCTCACTCCCTCCCCCCCACTCCCTCCCTCCACTCCCTCCCCCCACTCACTCCCCCCACTCACTCCCCCCACTCCCTCCCCCCCACTCCCCCCCCACCCACTCACTCCCCCCCACTCACTCCCCCCCACTCACTCCCCCCCACTCACTCCCCCCACTCCCTCCCCCCCCACTCCCTCCCCCCCACTCCCCCCCACCCACTCACTCCCCCCCACTCACTCCCTCCACTCCCTCCCTCCCCCCCACTATCACCCACTCCCTCCCCCCCCCCACTCCCTCCCCCCCACTCCCTCCCCCCACTCCCTCCCCCCACTCCCTCCCCCCACTCCCTCCCCCCACTCACTCCCCCCACTCACTCCCCCCCACTCCCTCCCCCCACTCCCTCCCCCCACTCACTCCCCCCACTCACTCCCCCCCACTCCCTCCCCCCACTCACTCCCCCCACTCACTCCCCCCCACTCACTCCCCCCACTCCCTCCCCCCACTCCCTCCCCCCACTCCCTCCCCCCCACTCACTCCCCCCCACTCACTCCCCCCACTCACTCCCCCCACTCCCTCCCCCCCCTCACTCCCCCCCTCACTCCCCCCACTATCACCCACTCCCTCCCCCCCACTCCCTCCCTCCACTCCCTCCCCC
Organism: Heptranchias perlo; assembly: GCF_035084215.1. Taxonomy (NCBI): domain Eukaryota; kingdom Metazoa; phylum Chordata; class Chondrichthyes; order Hexanchiformes; family Hexanchidae; genus Heptranchias; species Heptranchias perlo. The sequence continues at coordinate 334,731 of NW_027139227.1, read as the reverse complement.
CACTCACTCCCCCCACTCCCTCCCCCCCACTCCCTCCCCCCCACTCCCCCCCCCCACTCCCTCCCCCCCACTCCCCCCCCCACTCCCTCCCCCCCACTCACTCCCTCCCCCCACTCCCTCCCCCCACTCACTCCCCCCACTCCCTCCCCCCCACTCCCTCCCCCCACTCACTCACCCCACTCCCTCCCCCCACTCACTCCCCCCACTCACTCCCCCCACTCCCTCCCCCCCACTCCCTCCCTCCCACTCACTCCCCCTACACCTCACCCCTTCTCCCCCACAGGAGTGTGGTTCAATCCTCAAACCGCCCCCCACCCCCCACAGTCTCCCTCCTCGTAACCCCCCCCCGCATTACATGAATGCACAGCCAGCTGTTTATTGGATGCTGTGGCCCTGTCTGGGATTGGCTGAGATCCCATCTCTGTGCCGATTGGGAGCCCGCGGCAGCGGGGGGTGAAAGGGTTAATTCTGCCCGTGAGGATGGGAGATTTGTCTCCTCTGGGTGATTGCAGTCTCCAGGGCAACACAAGGGTTATTTTAGGATTCTCTTTCATCACTGCCCAGCATCTCAGTCATGTTGAAGCAGCAGCTTGAACTCTGAGACATGTGGAAACAGATATGGAGGCAATTTAAAGGCAAAAACCATTGGCAAACCCTTCTCATTTGTTTACAAATAGTCAATCCAAAATCAGACATTTCTGGATGACTTAATCTTTTAGAAACACACACAACGTTGCCAAATGGTTTCCAGTGAAGACGATGTCCTGTCTCTTTAAGAGGGAGCAGCAATGATGTGGAATGCTGCACTTCTCTGAAAGGCTGTGTGTTTTTCGACAGATTCCCACAGCTCATTGCTGGCCTTCGTGTCACTGGCCTCACTGATAACTCGAGGAAGCCCAGGCTGAATTCCGAGTTGCATCAGGATTGTGTCACGAACCGTATGATACTCCTGGAACAGTAAAACTCTCCCCACTCGAAGCTTGCTCTGGGTCTCAGGGCCGAACTCCTCTCCAATCTAATGCCAGCATGAGGTCTCCAGGCACAAAGCGGAGGAAATTGGAGCGAAGGGGAGTGGGGCCTGGTCTCCACTAACTTTGTATGGCCCTTCAATTAACAGGGAGACCTCCTGAAGAGGCACAGTTCTGATGCCCGAAACAGGGGCAAGCAAAAGGCAGGCATGGGAATGAGATGGGAGGGGACATCAAGGGCAGCCGTTCTGAGGGGCAGCAGGTGTCCACCTGCCTCTCCCACACTGCACAAAGAGCATTCGAATCTCTGCCTCGAGGCTCTGCAGGGAGGAGAGGCAGGTCGGGGCCCAGACATACATGAGGGTTCAGCACACTGCCAGAGTGGGGGAATCAGACCCATCCTCAACACACCCAGCCCAGGGTCACCTCCTCAACACACCCAGCCCAGGGTCACCTCCTCAACACACCCAGCCCAGGGTCACCTCCTCAACACACCCAGCCCAGGGTCACCTCCTCAACACACCCAGCCCAGGGTCACCCATCCTCAACACACCCAGCCCAGGGTCACCTCCTCAACACACCCAGCCCAGGGTCACCTCCTCAACACACCCAGCCCAGGGTCACCTCCTCAACACACCCAGCCCAGGGTCACCTCCTCAACACACCCAGCCCAGGGTCACCTCCTCAACACACCCAGCCCAGGGTCACCTCCTCAACACACCCAGCCCAGGGTCACCCCCTCAACACACCCAGCCCAGGGTCACCTCCTCAACACACCCAGCCCAGGGTCACCTCCTCAACACACCCAGCCCAGGGTCACCTCCTCAACACACCCTGCCCAGGGTCACCCCCTCAACACACCCAGCCCAGGGTCACTCCCTCAACACACCCAGCCCAGGGTCACTCCCTCAACACACCCAGCCCAGGGTCACCTCCTCAACACACCCAGCCCAGGGTCACCTCCTCAACACACCCAGCCCAGGGTCACCCCCTCAACACACCCAGCCCAGGGTCACCTCCTCAACACACCCAGCCCAGGGTCACCTCCTCAACACACCCAGCCCAGGGTCACCTCCTCAACACACCCAGCCCAGGGTCACCTCCTCAACACACCCAGCCCAGGGTCACCCCCTCAACACACCCAGCCCAGGGTCACCTCCTCAACACACCCAGCCCAGGGTCACCTCCTCAACACACCCAGCCCAGGGTCACCTCCTCAACACACCCAGCCCAGGGTCACCTCCTCAACACACCCAGCCCAGGGTCACCTCCTCAACACACCCAGCCCAGGGTCACTCCCTCAACACACCCAGCCCAGGGTCACCCCCTCAACACACCCAGCCCAGGGTCACCCCCTCAACACACCCTGCCCAGGGTCACCTCCTCAACACACCCAGCCCAGGGTCACCTCCTCAACACACCCAGCCCAGGGTCACCTCCTCAACACACCCTGCCCAGGGTCACCTCCTCAACACACCCAGCCCAGGGTCACCTCCTCAACACACCCTGCCCAGGGTCACCTCCTCAACACACCCAGCCCAGGGTCACCTCCTCAACACACCCTGCCCAGGGTCACCTCCTCAACACACCCTGCCCAGGGTCACCTCCTCAACACACCCAGCCCAGGGTCACTCCCTCAACACACCCAGCCCAGGGTCACCCCCTCAACACACCCAGCCCAGGGTCACCCCCTCAACACACCCTGCCCAGGGTCACCTCCTCAACACACCCAGCCCAGGGTCACTCCCTCAACACACCCTGCCCAGGGTCACCTCCTCAACACACCCAGCCCAGGGTCACCTCCTCAACACACCCTGCCCAGGGTCACCTCCTCAACACACCCTGCCCAGGGTCACCTCCTCAACACACCCAGCCCAGGGTCACTCCCTCAACACACCCAGCCCAGGGTCACCCCCTCAACACACCCAGCCCAGGGTCACCCCCTCAACACACCCTGCCCAGGGTCACCTCCTCAACACACCCAGCCCAGGGTCACTCCCTCAACACACCCAGCCCAGGGTCACCCCCTCAACACACCCAGCCCAGGGTCACCCCCTCAACACACCCTGCCCAGGGTCACCGCCTCAACACACCCAGCCCAGGGTCACCTCCTCAACACACCCAGCCCAGGGTCACCTCCTCAACACACCCAGCCCAGGGTCACCTCCTCAACACACCCAGCCCAGGGTCACCTCCTCAACACACCCAGCCCAGGGTCACCTCCTCAACACACCCAGCCCAGAGACACGTCCTCAACACACCCAGCCCAGGGTCACCTCCTCAACACAACCTGCCCAGGGTCACCCCCTCAACACACCCAGCCCAGGGTCACCCCCTCAACACACCCTGCCCAGGGTCACCCCCTCAACACACCCAGCCCAGGGTCACCCCCTCAACACACCCAGCCCAGGGTCACCTCCTCAACACACCCAGCCCAGGGTCACCCCCTCAACACACCCAGCCCAGGGTCACCTCCTCAACACACCCAGCCCAGGGTCACCTCCTCAACACACCCAGCCCAGGGTCACCTCCTCAACACACCCAGCCCAGGGTCACCTCCTCAACACACCCAGCCCAGGGTCACCTCCTCAACACACCCAGCCCAGGGTCACCCCCTCAGCACACCCAGCCCAGGGTCACCTCCTCAACACACCCAGCCCAGGGTCACCTCCTCAACACACCCAGCCCAGGGTCACCTCCTCAACACACCCAGCCCAGGGTCACCCCCTCAACACACCCAGCCCAGGGTCACCTCCTCAACACACCCAGCCCAGGGTCACCTCCTCAACACACACAGCCCAGGGTCACCTCCTCAACACACCCAGCCCAGGGTCACCTCCTCAACACACCCAGCCCAGGGTCACCTCCTCAACACACCCAGCCCAGGGTCACTCCCTCAACACACCCAGCCCAGGGTCACCCCCTCAACACACCCAGCCCAGGGTCACCCCCTCAACACACCCTGCCCAGGGTCACCTCCTCAACACACCCTGCCCAGGGTCACCTCCTCAACACACCCAGCCCAGGGTCACCTCCTCAACACACCCTGCCCAGGGTCACCTCCTCAACACACCCAGCCCAGGGTCACCTCCTCAACACACCCTGCCCAGGGTCACCTCCTCAACACACCCTGCCCAGGGTCACCCCCTCAACACACCCTGCCCAGGGTCACCTCCTCAACACACCCAGCCCAGGGTCACCCCCTCAACACACCCAGCCCAGGGTCACCTCCTCAACACACCCTGCCCAGGGTCACCTCCTCAACACACCCAGCCCAGGGTCACTCCCTCAACACACCCAGCCCAGGGTCACCCCCTCAACACACCCAGCCCAGGGTCACCCCCTCAACACACCCTGCCCAGGGTCACCTCCTCAACACACCCAGCCCAGGGTCACCTCCTCAACACACCCAGCCCAGGGTCACTCCCTCAACACACCCAGCCCAGGGTCACCCCCTCAACACACCCTGCCCAGGGTCACCTCCTCAACACACCCAGCCCAGGGTCACCCCCTCAACACACCCAGCCCAGGGTCACCTCCTCAACACACCCTGCCCAGGGTCACCTCCTCAACACACCCAGCCCAGGGTCACCTCCTCAACACACCCAGCCCAGGGTCACCTCCTCAACACACCCTGCCAGGGTCACCCCCTCAACACACCCAGCCCAGGGTCACCCCCTCAACACACCCAGCCCAGGGTCACCTCCTCAACACACCCAGCCCAGGGTCACCTCCTCAACACACCCTGCCCAGGGTCACCTCCTCAACACACCCAGCCCAGGGTCACCCCCTCAACACACCCAGCCCAGGGTCACCTCCTCAACACACCCAGCCCAGGGTCACCCCCTCAACACACCCTGCCCAGGGTCACCTCCTCAACACACCCAGCCCAGGGTCACCTCCTCAACACACCCTGCCCAGGGTCACCCCCTCAACACACCCTGCCCAGGGTCACCTCCTCAACACACCCAGCCCAGGGTCACCTCCTCAACACACCCTGCCCAGGGTCACCTCCTCAACACACCCAGCCCAGGGTCACCCCCTCAACACACCCTGCCCAGGGTCACCTCCTCAACACACCCAGCCCAGGGTCACCTCCTCAACACACCCAGCCCAGGGTCACCTCCTCAACACACCCAGCCCAGGGTCACCTCCTCAACACACCCAGCCCAGGGTCACCTCCTCAACACACCCAGCCCAGGGTCACCCCCTCAACACACCCTGCCCAGGGTCACCTCCTCAACACACCCTGCCCAGGGTCACCCCCTCAACACACCCAGCCCAGGGTCACCTCCTCAACACACCCAGCCCAGGGTCACCTCCTCAACACACCCAGCCCAGGGTCACCCCCTCAACACACCCAGCCCAGGGTCACCTCCTCAACACACCCAGCCCAGGGTCACCCCCTCAACACACCCTGCCCAGGGTCACCCCCTCAACACACCCAGCCCAGGGTCACCCCCTCAACACACCCAGCCCAGGGTCACCTCCTCAACACACCCAGCCCAGGGTCACCTCCTCAACACACCCTGCCCAGGGTCACCTCCTCAACACACCCTGCCCAGGGTCACCCCCTCAACACACCCAGCCCAGGGTCACCTCCTCAACACACCCAGCCCAGGGTCACCTCCTCAACACACCCAGCCCAGGGTCACCTCCTCAACACACCCAGCCCAGAGACACGTCCTCAACACACCCAGCCCAGGGTCACCTCCTCAACACACCCAGCCCAGGGTCACCTCCTCAACACACCCAGCCCAGGGTCACCTCCTCAACACACCCTGCCCAGGGTCACCTCCTCAACACACCCAGCCCAGGGTCACCTCCTCAACACACCCAGCCCAGGGTCACCTCCTCAACACACCCAGCCCAGAGACACGTCCTCAACACACCCAGCCCAGGGTCACCTCCTCAACACACCCAGCCCAGGGTCACCTCCTCAACACACCCTGCCCAGGGTCACCTCCTCAACACACCCAGCCCAGGGTCACCTCCTCAACACACCCAGCCCAGGGTCACCTCCTCAACACACCCAGCCCAGAGACACGTCCTCAACACACCCAGCCCAGGGTCACCTCCTCAACACACCCAGCCCAGGGTCACCTCCTCAACACACCCAGCCCAGGGTCACCCCCTCAACACACCCAGCCCAGGGTCACCTCCTCAACACACCCAGCCCAGGGTCACCTCCTCAACACACCCTGCCCAGGGTCAACTCCTCAACACACCCAGCCCAGAGACACGTCCTCAACACACCCAGCCCAGGGTCACCTCCTCAACACACCCTGCCCAGGGTCACCTCCTCAACACACCCTGCCCAGGGTCACCCCCTCAACACACCCAGCCCAGGGTCACCTCCTCAACACACCCAGCCCAGGGTCACCTCCTCAACACACCCAGCCCAGGGTCACCTCCTCAACACACCCTGCCCAGGGTCACCTCCTCAACACACCCAGCCCAGGGTCACCTCCTCAACACACCCAGCCCAGGGTCACCTCCTCAACACACCCAGCCCAGGGTCACCTCCTCAACACACCCAGCCCAGGGTCACCTCCTCAACACACCCTGCCCAGGGTCACCTCCTCAACACACCCAGCCCAGGGTCACCTCCTCAACACACCCAGCCCAGAGACACGTCCTCAACACACCCAGCCCAGGGTCACCTCCTCAACACACCCAGCCCAGGGTCACCCCCTCAACACACCCAGCCCAGGGTCACCTCCTCAACACACCCTGCCCAGGGTCACCCCCTCAACACACCCTGCCCAGGGTCACCCCCTCAACACACCCAGCCCAGGGTCACCTCCTCAACACACCCAGCCCAGGGTCACCCCCTCAACACACCCAGCCCAGGGTCACCCCCTCAACACACCCAGCCCAGGGTCACCCCCTCAACACACCCAGCCCAGGGTTCCTGTACACACCCTGCCCTTGTTTCCTGTTCTCACCCTGCCATTGGTTTCTGTATGTACTCTGCCAAGAGTTCTGGTACACACTAAGAACATAAGAAATAGGAGCAGAAGTCGGCCATATGTCCCCTCGAGCCTGCTCCGCCATTCAATCAGATCATGGCTGATCTTCAACCTCAATTCCACTTTCCTGCCCAATCCCCATATCCCTTGATTCCCCTAGAGTCCAAAGATCTAACAATCTCAGCCTTGAATATACTCAATGACTCAGAATCCTCAGCCCTCTGGGGTGGAGAATTCCAAAGATTCACAGCCCTCTGAGTGAAGAAATTCCTCGTCATCTCATGGCCGACCCCTTATCCTGAGACTATGCCCCTTGTTCTCGACTCAGGGGAAACACCCTCTCAGTATCTACCTTGTCAAGCCCCCTCAGAATCTTATATGTTTCTATGAGATCACCTCTCATTCTTCTAAACTCCAGAGAGTATAGGCCCATTCTACTCAATCTCTCCTCATAGGACAACCCTCTCATCCCAGGAATTAATCTAGTGAACCTTCATTGCACCGCCTCTAAGGCAAGTATATCCTTCCTTAGATAAGGAGACCAAAACTGTACACAGTACTCCAGGTGAGGGCTCACCAAACCCTGTATAACTGTAGCAAGACTTCCTTACTCTTGTACTCCAACCCCCTTGCAATAAAGGTCAACATTCCATTTGCTTTCCTAATTGCTGTACCGAGGATCATAGAATGGTTACAGCACAGGAGGAGGCCATTCGGCCCATTGAATCCATGCCGGCTCTCTGCAAGAGCAATCCAGCTAGTCCCCCACCTGCATGTTAGCTTTCTGTGTTTCTTTTTTTTTATTCGTTCATGGGATGTGGGCGTCGCTGGTGAGGCCGGCATTTATTGCCCATCCCTAATTGTCTTTGAGAAGGTGGTGAGCCGCCTTCTTGAACCGCTGCAGTCTGTGTGGTGACGGTTCTCCCACAGTGCTGTTAGGAAGGGAGTTCCAGGATTTTGACCCAGCGACGATGAAGGAACGGCGATATATTTCCAAGTCGGGATGGTGTGTGACTTGGAGGGGAACATGCAGGTGGTGTTGTTCCCATGTACCTGCTGCTCTTGTCCTTCTAGGTGGTAGAGGTCGCGGGTTTGGGAGGTGCTGTCGAAGAAGCCTTGGCGAGTTGCTGCAGTGCATCCTGTGGATGGTGCACACTGCAGCCACAGTGCGCCGGTGGTGAAGGGAGTGAATGTTTAGGGTGGTGGATGGGGTGCCAATCAAACGGGCTGCTTTATCTTGGATGGTGTCGAGCTTCTTGAGTGTTGTTGGAGCTGCACTCATCCAGGCAAGTGGAGAGTATTCCATCACACTCCTGACTTGTGCCTTGTAGATGGTGGAAAGGCTTTGGAGAGTCAGGAGGTGAGTCACTCGCCGCAGAATACCCAGCCTCTGACCTGCTCTAGTAGCCACAGTATTTATATGACTGGTCCAGTTAAGTTTCTGGTCAATGGTGACCCCCAGGATGTTGATGGTGAGGGATTTGGCGATGGTAATGCCGTTGAATGTCAAGGGGAGGTGGTTAGACTCTCTCTTGTTGGAGATGGTCATTGCCTGGCACTTGTCTGGCGTGAATGTTACTTGCCACTTATCAGCCCAAGCCTGGATGTTGTCCAGGTCTTGCTGCATGCAGGCTCGGACTGCTTCATTATTTGAGGGGTTGCGAATGGAACTGAACACTGTGCAATCATCAGTGAACATCCCCATTTCTGACCTTATGATGGAGGGAAGGTCATTGATGAAGCAGCAGAAGATGGTTGGGCCAAGGACACTGCCTTGAGGAACTCCTGCAGCAATGTCCTGGGGCTGAGATGATTGGCCTCCAACAACCACTACCATCTTCCTTTGTGCTAGGTATGACTCCAGCCACTGGAGAGTTTTCCCCCTGATTCCCATTGACTTCAATTTTACTCGGGCTCCTTGGTACCACACTCGGTCAAATGCTGCCTTGATGTCAAGGGCAGTCACTCTCACCTCACCTCTGGAATTCAGCTCTTTTGTCCATGTTTGGACCAAGGCTGTAATGAGGTCTGGAGCCGAGTGGTCCTGGCGGAACCCAAACTGAGCATCGGTGAGCAGGTTATTGGTGAGTAAGTGCCGCTTGATAGCACTGTCGACGACACCTTCCATCACTTTGCTGATGATTGAGAGTAGACTGATGGGGCGGTAATTGGCCAGATTGGATTTGTCCTGCTTTTTGTGGACAGGACATACCTGGGCAATTTTCCACATTGTCGGGTAGATGCCATTGTTGTTGCTGTACTGGAGCAGCTTGGCGAGAGGCGCAGCTAGTTCTGGAGCACAAGTCTTCAGCACTACAGCTGGGATGTTGTCGGGGCCCATAGACTTTGCTGTATCCAGTGCACTCAGCCGTTTCTTGATATCACGTGGAGTGAATCGAATTGGCCGAAGACTGGTTTCTGCGATGGTGGGGATATCGGGAGGAGGCTGAGATGGTTCATCCACTCGGCACTTCTGGCTGAAGATGGTTGCAAACGCTTCAGCCTTGTCTTTAGCACTCACGTGCTGGACTCCGCCATCATTGAGGATGGGGACGTTTACAGAGCCTCCTCCTCCCGTTATCTGTTTGATTGTCCACCACCATTCACGACTGGATGTGGCAGGACTGCAGAGCTTTGATCTGATCCGTTGGTTGTGGAATCGCTTAGCTCTGTTGCTTCCGCTGTTTAGCATGCATGTAGTCCTGAGTTGCAGCTTCACCAGGTTGGCACCTCATTTTTCGGTACGCCTGGTGCTGCTCCTGTCATGCTCTGCTGCACTCCTCATTGAACCAGGGTTGATCTCCTGGCTTGTTGGTTTCGTGTAGAAGGACACCCAAATCCCTCTGAACACCAATGTTTAATCGTTTCTCACCATTTAAAAAAATATTCCGTTCATCTATTTTTTCTGCGTAAGTGAATAACCTCACATTTCCCCACATTATACTCCATCTGCCACCTTCTTGCCCACTCACTTAATCTGTCTATATCCCTTTGCAGACTCTTTGTGTCCTCCTCACAGCTTACTTTCCCTCCTAGCTTCGTATCATCAGCAAACTTGAATACATTACATTCGATCCCTTCATCTAAGTCATTAATATAGATTGTAAATAGCTGAGGCCCAAGCACTGATCCTTGCGGCACCCCACTAGTTACAGCCTGTCAACCTGAGAATGACCCGTTTATCCGACTCTCTGTTTTCTGTCTGTTAACCAATCCTTAATCCATGCTAATATATTACCCCCAATCCCATTGTGTAACAACCTTTTATGTGGCACTTTACCGAATGCCTTTTGAAAATCCAAATATACAACATCCACTGTCTCCCCTTTATCTACCCTGCTAGTTACATCCTCAAAAAACTCAAATAAATTTGTCAAATACGATTTTCCTTTCATAAAACCTTGTTGACTCAGCCTAAACATATTATGATTTTCTAAGTGCCCTGTTACTACGTCTTTAATAATAGATTCTACCATTTCCCCCACGACTGATGTCAGGCTAACTGGCCTGTAGTTCCCTGTTTTTTCTCTCCCTCCTTTCTTGAATATCAGGGTTACATTTGCAACCTTCCAATCCATTGGGACCGTTCTAGGATCTAGGGAATTCTGGAAGATCATAACCAATGCATCCACTATCTCTGCAGCCACCTCCTTTAGAACCCTCGGATGTCGGCCATCAGGTCCAGGGGATTTATCAGCTTTTAGTCCCATTAATTTTTCTAAAACTTCTTCTTTATGAATATTAATTACTTTAAGTTCGTCACTCTCATTAGCCCCTTGGTTCTCTGCTCTTTCTGGTATGTTTTTGTGTGAAGACAGATACAAAATATTTGATTAATGTCTGTGCCATTTCCTGATTCCCCGTTATAATTTCTCCTGTCTCAGCCTCTAAGGGACCCATATTTACTTTCGCTAATCTCTTCCTTGTTACATACTTGTGGAAGCTCTTACAATCCATTTTTATATTTCTTGCTAGTTTACCTTCATATTCTATTTTCTCCCTTTTTATCAATTTTTTGGTTGCCCTTTGCTGGTTTCCAAAACTCTCCCAATCCTCAGGCTCACTACTCTTCTGGGCAACATTATAGGCCTCTTCTTTCAATCTAATACTGCCCTTAACTTCTTTAGTTAGCCACAGGTGGATCATTTTTCCAACTCTGCCCTGTGTTCCTGTACACACCCTGCCCTGTGTTCCTGTACACACCCTGCCCTGTGTTCCTGTACACATCCTGCCCTGTGTTCCTGTACACACCCTGCCCTGTGTTCCTGTACACATCCTGCCCTGTGTTCCTGTACACACCCTGCCCTGTGTTCCTGTACACATCCTGCCCGGGGTTCCTGTACACACCCTGCCCTGTGTTCCTGTACACATCCTGCCGGGGGTTCCTGTACACATCCTGCCCTGTGTTCCTGTACACATCCTGCCCTGTGTTCCTGTACACACCCTGCCCTGTGTTCCTGTCCACATCCTGCCCTGTGTTCCTGTACACACCCTGCCCTGTGTTCCTGTACACATCCTGCCCGGGGTTCCTGTACACACCCTGCCCTGTGTTCCTGTACACATCCTGCCGGGGGTTCCTGTACACATCCTGCCCTGTGTTCCTGTACACACCCTGCCCGGGGTTCCTGGACACACCCTGTCCGGGGTTCCTGTACACATCCTGCCCTGTGTTCCTGTACACATCCTGCCCGGGGTTCCTGTACACATCCTGCCCTGTGTTCCTGTACACACCCTGCTCTGTGTTCCTGTACACACCCTGCCCGGGGTTCCTGGACACACCCTGCCCTGTGTTCCTGTACACACCCTGCCCTGTGTTCCTGTACACATCCTGCCCGGGGTTCCTGTACACATCCTGCCCTGTGTTCCTGTACACACCCTGTCCAGGGTTCCTGTACACACCCTGCCCTGTGTTCCTGTACACACCCTGCCCTGTGTTCCTGTACACACCCTGTCCGGGGTTCCTGTACACATCCTGCCCTGTGTTCCTGTACACATCCTGCCCGGGGTTCCTGTACACATCCTGCCCTGTGTTCCTGTAAACATCCTGCCCGGGGTTCCTGTACACATCCTGCCCTGTGTTCCTGTACACACCCTGCCCTGTGTTCCTGTACACATCCTGCCCTGTGTTCCTGTACACATCCTGCCCGGGGTTCCTGTACACACCCTGCCCTGTGTTCCTGTACACATCCTGCCCGGGGTTCCTGTACACATCCTGCCCTGTGTTCCTGTACATACCCTGCCCTGTGTTCCTGTACACATCCTGCCCTGTGTTCCTGTACACACCCTGCCCTGTGTTCCTGTACACATCCTGTCCGGGGTTCCTGTACACACCCTGTCCGGGGTTCCTGTACACACCCTGCCCGGGGTTCCTGTACACATCCTGCCCTGTGTTCCTGTACATACCCTGCCCTGTGTTCCTGTACACATCCTGCCCTGTGTTCCTGTACATACCCTGCCCTGTGTTCCTGTACACATCCTGCCCGGGGTTCCTGTACACATCCTGCCCTGTGTTCCTGTACATACCCTGCCCTGTGTTCCTGTACACATCCTGTCCGGGGTTCCTGTACACACCCTGTCCGGGGTTCCTGTACACACCCTGCCCGGGGTTCCTGTACACATCCTGCCCTGTGTTCCTGTACATACCCTGCCCTGTGTTCCTGTACACATCCTGCCCCGGGTTCCTGTACACACCCTGCCCTGTGTTCCTGTACACACCCTGTCTGGGGTTCCTGTACACACCCTGCCCTGTGTTCCTGTACACACCCTGCCCCGGGTTCCTGTACACACCCTGCCCTGTGTTCCTGTACACACCCTGCCCTGTGTTCCTGTACACACCCTGTCCGGGGTTCCTGTACACATCCTGCCCTGTGTTCCTGTACACACCCTGCCCTGTGTTCCTGTACACATCCTGTCCGGGGTTCCTGTACACACCTTGCCCTGTGTTCCTGTACACACCCTGCCCTGTGTTCCTGTACACACCCTGTCCAGGGTTCCTGTACACACCCTGCCCTGTGTTCCTGTACACATCCTGCCCTGTGTTCCTGTACACACCCTGCCCTGTGTTCCTGTACACACCCTGCCCTGTGTTCCTGTACACACCCTGTCCGGGGTTCCTGTACACATCCTGCCCTGTGTTCCTGTACACACCTTGCCCTGTGTTCCTGTACACATCCTGCCCTGTGTTCCTGTACACACCCTGTCCAGGGTTCCTGTACACACCCTGCCCTGTGTTCCTGTACACACCCTGCCCGGGGTTCCTGTACACACCCTGCCCGGGGTTCCTGTACACACCCTGCCCTGTGTTCCTGTACACACCCTGCCCTGTGTTCCTGTACACACCCTGCCCGGGGTTCCTGTACACACCCTGCCCTGTGTTTCTGTACACATCCTGCCCGGGGTTCCTGTACACATCCTGCCCTGTGTTCCTGTACACATCCTGCCCGGGGTTCCTGTACACATCCTGCCCTGTGTTCCTGTACACATCCTGCCCTGTGTTCCTGTACACACCCTGCCCTGTGTTCCTGCACACATCCTGTCCGGGGTTCCTGTACACACCTTGCCTGGGGTTCCTGTACACACCCTGCCCTGTGTTCCTGTACACATCCTGCCCGGGGTTCCTGTACACACCCTGCCCTGTGTTCCTGTACACACCCTGCCCTGTGTTCCTGTACACACCCTGCCCTGTGTTCCTGTACACACCCTGCCCTGTGTTCCTGTACACACCCTGCCCTGTGTTCCTGTACACACCCTGCCCGGGGTTCCTGTACACACCCTGCCCTGTGTTCCTGTACACACCCTGCCCTGTGTTCCTGTACACACCCTGCCGTGTGTTCCTGTACACACCCTGCCCGGGGTTCCTGTACACACCCTGCCCTGTGTTCCTGTACACACCCTGCCCTGTGTTCCTGTACACACCCTGCCCTGTGTTCCTGTACACACCCTGCCCGGGGTTCCTGTACACACCCTGCCCTGTGTTCCTGTACACACCCTGCCCTGTGTTCCTGTACACACCCTGCCCTGTGTTCCTGTACACACCCTGCCCGGGGTTCCTGTACACACCCTGCCCTGTGTTCCTGTACACACCCTGCCCGGGGTTCCTGTACACACCCTGCCCTGTGTTCCTGTACACATCCTGTCCGGGGTTCCTGTACACACCTTGCCTGGGGTTCCTGTACACACCCTGCCCTGTGTTCCTGTACACACCCTGCCCTGTGTTCCTGTACACACCCTGCCCTGTGTTCCTGTACACACCCTGCCCTGTGTTCCTGTACACATCCTGCCCTGTGTTCCTGTACACACCCTGCCCTGTGTTCCTGTACACACCCTGCCCTGTGTTCCTGTACACACCCTGCCCTGTGTTCCTGTACACACCCTGCCCGGGGTTCCTGTACACACCCTGTCCGGGGTTCCTGTACACACCCTGCCTGGGGTTCCTGTACACACCCTGCCCTGTGTTCCTGTACACATCCTGCCCTGTGTTCCTGTACACACCCTGCCTGGGGTTCCTGTACACACCCTGTCCGGGGTTCCTGTACACACCCTGCCCGGGGTTCCTGTACACACCCTGACAAGATCTCATGTACACACTCATAGAATCATAGAAAGTTACAGCACATGTCTGTGCCGGCCGAAGAAGAGCTATCCAGCTTAATCCCACTTTCCAGCACTTGGTCCGTAGCCCTGTAGGTTACAGCTCTTCAAGTGCACATCCAGGTACTGTTTAAATGAGTTGAGGGTTTCTGCCTCTGCCACCCTTTCAGGCAGTGAGTTCCAGACCCCCACCACACTCTGGGTGAAAACATTTCTCCTCAGCTCCCTCTAATCCTTCTACCAATCACTTTAAATCTATGCCCCCTGGTTATTGACCTCTCTGCTAAGGGAAATAGGTCCTTCCTATCCACTCGATCGAGGCCCCTCATAATTTTATACACCTCAATTAAATCTGCCTTCAGCCTCATTTGTTCCAAAGAGAACAACCCCAGCCTATCCAATCTTATCTCATAGCTAAAATTCTCCAGTCCTGGCAACATCCTCGTAAATCTCCTCTGCACCCTCTCTAGTGCAATCACATCGTTCCTGTAATGTGGTGACTGGTCACTGATATACACTACAAAAAGCAACGGACCGAGTACTGAGCCCTGTGGAACCCCACTGGAAACATCCTTCCAGTCACAAATACACCCCTCGACCATTACCCTTTGCTTCCTGCCACTGAGCCAATTTTGGATCCAACTTGCTACTCTCCCTTGGGCTTGTACTTTTTTGACCAGTCTGCTATGTGGAACCTTGTCAAAAGCCTCGCTAAAATCCATGTAGACTACATCAAATGCACTACCCTCATCTACTCTCCTTGTTACTGCCTCAAAAAATTCAATCAAGTTAGTCAGGCACAACATTCCCTTAGCAAATCCATGTTGATTGTCCTTGATTACTCCATGCCTTTCTAAGTGACGGTTTATCCTGTCCCTCAGAATTCATTGCAATAATTTGCCCACCACCGATGTTAGACTGACTGGCCTGTAATTACTCGGTCTATCTCTTTCTCCCTTTTTAAACAACGGTACAACGTTAGCAGTCCTCCAATCCTCCGGCACCACTCCTGTATCCAGTGAGGATTGGAAAATGATGGTCTGAGCCTCCGTTATTTCCTCCCTTGCTTCTTTTAACAGCCTGGGATACATTTCATCCGGCCCTGGTGATTTATCTACTTTCAAAGTTGCTAATCCCCTAAATATTTCCTCTCTCACTAAATTTATCCCATCCAATATTTCACACTCCTCCTCCTTAACTACAATCTCTGCATCGTCCCCCTCTTTGTGAAGACAGACACAAAGTATTCATTAAGAACCAAACACACATCTTCCGCCTCCACACATAGGTCACCTTTTTAGTCTCGAATCGACCCTACTCTTTCCTTAGTTATCCTCGTGCTCTTAATGTATTTATAAAACATCTTCGGGTTTTCCTTGATTTTATTTGCCAATATCTTTTCATGCCCTCTCTTTGATTTCCTAATTTCCCTTTTTAATTTCACCCCTGCACTTTCTATAATCCTCTCTGCTTTCTGCAGTATTGAGCTAATCGCAATATGATTGAATTTCGCATTCAGTTTGAGGGAGAGAAGGGTAAGTCTAAGACTAGTGTTTCAACCTTAAATAAGGGCAATTATGAGGGCATGAAGACAGAGCTGGCTAAAGTGAACTGGGAAATTAGGTTAAGGGATGTCAGTAGAGATACAGCAGCAGACATTTAATGAGATATTTCATAACACTCAGCAAAGATACATTCCAGTGAGAAAGAAAGACTCTAGGGGAAGGACGTAACATCCGTGGCAAACTAAGGAAGTTAAAGATATTATCAAATTGAAAGAAAAAGCTTACAGTTCCATGAAGATTAGTGGCAGGTCAGAAGATTGGACAGAATATAAAAAACAGCAAAGAATGACTAAAAGAATAATAAGGAGGGAGAAATTAGAGTACGAGAGAAAGCTAGCTAGAAATATAAAAACAGATACTAAGAGTTTCTGCAGATATTTAAAAAGGAAAAGAGTAAGTAAAGTGAGCGCTGGTCCTCTAGAGAGTGAGTCTGGGGAATTAATAATTGAGAATAAGGAAATGGTGGATGAATTTAACAGATATTTTATGTCCTTCTTCACTGTAGAGGATACAAATAACATTCCAGAAATAAA
Source organism: Heptranchias perlo (assembly GCF_035084215.1). NCBI lineage: Eukaryota > Metazoa > Chordata > Chondrichthyes > Hexanchiformes > Hexanchidae > Heptranchias > Heptranchias perlo. The sequence goes on along the minus strand of NW_027139227.1, from coordinate 318,103 downwards.
TGTGAATCAAGAGGTGAAAGGGAGTGAGGAACTTAAAACATTTACAATCACCAGGGACAGGGTTTTGAAAAAATTATTAGAACTAAAAGCTGACAAGTCCCCAGGTCCTGACAGACTTCATCCCAGGGTCTTAAAAGAAGTGGCTGCAGAGATAGTAGATGCATTGGTATTAATTGTCCAAAATTCCCAGATTCTGGAAGGGTCCCATCAGATTGGAAAATAGCAAAGGTAACTCCTCTATTCAAGAAAGGAGGGAGACAGAAAGCAGGAAACTACAGACCAGTTGGCTTAACACCTGTCATAGGGAAAGTGCTAGAATCCATTATTAAGGAGGTTATCGCAGGGCACTTAGAAAATCTCAGTGCAATCAGGCAGAGTCAACATGGCTTTGTGAAAGGGAAATCGTGTTTGACTAATTTATTAGAGTTCTTTGAGGTAGTAACAAGCAACATGGATAAAGGGGATCCTGTAGATGTGGTGTGCTTGGATTTCCAGAAGGCTTTTGACAAGGTGCCACATCAAAGGCTACGACACAAAATAAGAGCTCATGGTGAAGGGGGTAACATATTATCATGGATAAAGGATTGGTTAACTAACAGGAAACAGATAGTAGGCATAAATGGGTCATTTTCAGATTGGCAAGATGTAACGAGTGGAGTGCCACAGGGATCAGTGCCTGGGCCTCAACTATTTACAATCCATATCAATGACTTGGATGAAGGGACCGAATGTATGGTTGCTAAATTTGCTGATGACACAAAGGTAGGTAGGAAAGTAAATTGTGAAGAGGACATAAGGAGTCTGCAAAGGGATATAGATAGGTTAAGTGAGTGGGCAAAAATATGGCAGATGGAGTCTAATGTGGGAAAATGTGAACTTGTCCACATTGGCAGGAGGAATAGAAAAGCAGTATATTATTTAAATGGAGAGAGATTGCAGAACTCTGAGGTACAGAGGGATCTGGGTGTCCGAGTACATGAATCACAAAAAGTTGGTATGCAGGTACAGCAAGTGATTAGGAAGGCAAATGGAATGTTGTCATATATTGCAAGGGGAATGGAATATAAAAGTAGAGATGTTTTGCTACAGTTGTACAGGGCATTGGTGAGACCACATCTAGAATACTGTGTGCAGTGTTGGTCTCCTTATTTAAGAAAGGACATAATTGCTTTGGAGGCGGTTCAGAGGAGGTTCACTCGACTGATTCCTGGGATGAGGGGGTTATCTTATGAGGAAAGGTTGGACAAGTTGGGCCTGTATACAATGGAGTTTAGAAGAATGAGAGGTGATCTTATTGAAACATATAAGATCCTGAGGGGACTTGAAGGGGTAGATGCTGAGATGATGTTTCCCCTTGTGGGAGAGACTAGAACTAGGGGCCACAGTTTAAAAATAAGAGGTCTTCCATTTAAGATGGAGATGATGAGAATTTTTTTTCTCAGAGGGTCGTGAGTCTGTGGAACTCCCTTCCCCAGAGAGCGGGGGAGGCCGGGTCATTGAATATTTTTAAGGCTGAGTTAGATAGATTCCTGATTAACAAGGGAGTCAAAGGTTATAGTAGGTCGACAGAAAAGTATGGGTTGAGGTCGCAATCAGATCAGCCATGATCTTATCAAATGGCAGAGCAGGCTCGAGGGGCTGAATGGCCTACTCCTGCTCTTAATTTATTTATCGTATGTATGTTCGTATGAGCTCTTGGTGTCTGACATAAGCTTTCCTTTTCTGCCTTATCTTACCTGTATGTTCCTTGTCATCCAGGGAGCTCTAGTTTTGGAAGACCCACCCTTTTTCTTTGTGGGAACATGTTTACTCTGAACCCCTTGAATCTCCCCCTTGAATGCCTCCCACTGCCCTGACACTGATTTACCTTCAAGTAGTTGTTTCCAGTCCATTTTTGCGAAATCACTTCTCAGCTTAGTAAAATTGGCCTTTCCCCAATTGTGAACTTTTACTCATGTTCTATCTTTGCCCTTTTCCATAAATATGCTAAATCTAACTGAATTATGATCACTACCACCAAAATGCTCTTCCACTGATACTCCTTCCACCTGCCCAGCTTCATTCCCTAAAACTAAGTCCACTCTGCCAAAGGTACATGTACACATACTGCCAAAGGTTCCTTTACACCATCTGCCTGGGTTTGTATTCAAACTCTGCCCAGGGTTCCCGTACACACCCTGACAAGTGTTCCTGTACACACCCTGACAAGTGTTCCCGTACACACCCTGACAAGTGTTCCTGTACACACCCTGACAAGTGTTCCCGTACACACCCTGACAAGTGTTCCTGTACACACCCTGACAAGTGTTCCCGTACACACCCTGACAAGTGTTCCCGTACACACCCTGACAAGTGTTCCTGTACACACCCTGACAAGTGTTCCTGTACACACCCTGACAAGTGTTCCTGTACACACCCTGACAAGTGTTCCTGTACACACCCTGACAAGTGTTCCTGTACACACCCTGACAAGTGTTCCTGTACACACCCTGACAAGTGTTCCTGTACACACCCTGACAAGTGTTCCTGTACACACCCTGACAAGTGTTCCCGTACACACCCTGACAAGTGTTCCTGTACACACCCTGACAAGTGTTCCCGTACACACCCTGACAAGTGTTCCTGTACACACCCTGACAAGTGTTCCTGTACACACCCTGACAAGTGTTCCTGTACACACCCTGACAAGTGTTCCCGTACACTCCCTGACAAGTGTTCCCGTACACACCCTGACAAGTGTTCCTGTACACACCCTGACAAGTGTTCCCGTACACACCCTGACAAGTGTTCCTGTACACACCCTGACAAGTGTTCCTGTACACACCCTGACAAGTGTTCCTGTACACACCCTGACAAGTGTTCCTGTACACACCCTGACAAGTGTTCCTGTACACACCCTGACAAGTGTTCCTGTACACACCCTGACAAGTGTTCCCTTACACACCCTGACAAGTGTTCCTGTACACACCCTGACAAGTGTTCCCGTACACACCCTGACAAGTGTTCCCGTACACACCCTGACAAGTGTTCCTGTACACACCCTGACAAGTGTTCCTGTACACACCCTGACAAGTGTTCCCGTACACACCCTGACAAGTGTTCCCGTACACACCCTGACAAGTGTTCCTGTACACACCCTGACAAGTGTTCCTGTACACACCCTGACAAGTGTTCCCGTACACACCCTGACAAGTGTTCCTGTACACACCCTGACAAGTGTTCCCGTACACACCCTGACAAGTGTTCCTGTACACACCCTGACAAGTGTTCCTGTACACACCCTGACAAGTGTTCCCGTACACACCCTGACAAGTGTTCCTGTACACACCCTGACAAGTGTTCCTGTACACACCCTGACAAGTGTTCCCGTACACACCCTGACAAGTGTTCCTGTACACACCCTGACAAGTGTTCCTGTACACACCCTGACAAGTGTTCCTGTACACACCCTGACAAGTGTTCCCGTACACACCCTGACAAGTGTTCCCGTACACACCCTGACAAGTGTTCCCGTACACACCCTGACAAGTGTTCCTGTACACACCCTGACAAGTGTTCCTGTACACACCCTGACAAGTGTTCCCGTGCACACCCTGACAAGTGTTCCTGTACACACCCTGACAAGTGTTCCTGTACACACCCTGACAAGTGTTCCCGTACACACCCTGACAAGTGTTCCCGTGCACACCCTGACAAGTGTTCCTGTACACACCCTGACAAGTGTTCCCGTACACACCCTGACAAGTGTTCCTGTACACACCCTGACAAGTGTTCCTGTACACACCCTGACAAGTGTTCCCGTACACACCCTGACAAGTGTTCCTGTACACACCCTGACAAGTGTTCCTGTACACACCCTGACAAGTGTTCCTGTACACACCCTGACAAGTGTTCCCGTACACACCCTGACAAGTGTTCCCGTACACACCCTGACAAGTGTTCCCGTACACACCCTGACAAGTGTTCCTGTACACACCCTGACAAGTGTTCCTGTACACACCCTGACAAGTGTTCCCGTGCACACCCTGACAAGTGTTCCTGTACACACCCTGACAAGTGTTCCTGTACACACCCTGACAAGTGTTCCCGTACACACCCTGACAAGTGTTCCCGTGCACACCCTGACAAGTGTTCCTGTACACACCCTGACAAGTGTTCCCGTGCACACCCTGACAAGTGTTCCTGTACACACCCTGACAAGTGTTCCTGTACACACCCTGACAAGTGTTCCTGTACACACCCTGACAAGTGTTCCCGTACACACCCTGACAAGTGTTCCCGTGCACACCCTGACAAGTGTTCCCGTACACACCCTGACAAGTGTTCCTGTACACACCCTGACAAGTGTTCCCGTACACACCCTGACAAGTGTTCCCGTACACACCCTGACAAGTGTTCCCGTACACACCCTGACAAGTGTTCCTGTACACACCCTGACAAGTGTTCCCGTACACACCCTGACAAGTGTTCCCGTACACACCCTGACAAGTGTTCCCGTACACACCCTGACAAGTGTTCCCGTACACACCCTGACAAGTGTTCCTGTACACACCCTGACAAGTGTTCCTGTACACACCCTGACAAGTGTTCCCGTACACACCCTGACAAGTGTTCCTGTACACACCCTGACAAGTGTTCCTGTACACACCCTGACAAGTGTTCCTGTACACACCCTGACAAGTGTTCCTGTACACACCCTGACAAGTGTTCCCGTACACACCCTGACAAGTGTTCCCGTACACACCCTGACAAGTGTTCCTGTACACACCCTGACAAGTGTTCCCGTACACACCCTGACAAGTGTTCCCGTACACACCCTGACAAGTGTTCACGTACACACCCTGACAAGTGTTCCCGTACACACCCTGACAAGTGTTCCTGTACACACCCTGACAAGGGTTCCTGTACACACCCTGACAAGGGTTCCTGTACACACCCTGACAAGTGTTCCCGTACACACCCTGACAAGTGTTCCTGTACACACCCTGACAAGTGTTCCCGTACACACCCTGACAAGTGTTCCCGTACACACCCTGACAAGTGTTCCCGTACACACCCTGACAAGTGTTCCTGTACACACCCTGACAAGTGTTGCTGTACACACCCTGACAAGTGTTCCTGTACACACCCTGACAAGTGTTCCCGTACACACCCTGACAAGTGTTCCTGTACACACCCTGACAAGTGTTCCCGTACACACCCTGACAAGTGTTCCTGTACACACCCTGACAAGTGTTCCTGTACACACCCTGACAAGTGTTCCTGTACACACCCTGACAAGTGTTCCTGTACACACCCTGACAAGTGTTCCTGTACACACCCTGACAAGTGTTCCCGTACACACCCTGACAAGTGTTCCTGTACACACCCTGACAAGTGTTCCCGTACACACCCTGACAAGTGTTCCTGTACACACCCTGACAAGTGTTCCTGTACACACCCTGACAAGTGTTCCTGTACACATCCTGACAAGTGTTCCTGTACACACCCTGACAAGTGTTCCCGTACACACCCTGACAAGTGTTCCTGTACACACCCTGACAAGTGTTCCCGTACACACCCTGACAAGTGTTCCCGTACACACCCTGACAAGGGTTCCAGTACACACCCTGACAAGTGTTCCTGTACACACCCTGACAAGTGTTCCTGTACACACCCTGACAAGTGTTCCTGTACACACCCTGACAAGTGTTCCCGTACACACCCTGACAAGTGTTCCCGCACACACTCTGACAAGTGTTCCTGTACACACCCTGACAAGTGTTCCCGTACACACCCTGACAAGTGTTCCCGTACACACCCTGACAAGTGTTCCCGTACACACCCTGACAAGTGTTCCTGTACACACCCTGACAAGTGTTCCTGTACACACCCTGACAAGTGTTCCTGTACACACCCTGACAAGTGTTCCTGTACACACCCTGACAATTGTTCCTGTACACACCCTGACAAGTGTTCCTGTACACACCCTGACAAGTGTTCCCGTACACACCCTGACAAGTGTTCCTGTACACACCCTGACAAGTGTTCCCGTATACACCCTGACAAGTGTTCCCGTACACACCCTGACAAGTGTTCCTGTACACACCCTGACAAGTGTTCCTGTACACACCCTGACAAGTGTTCCCGTACACACCCTGACAAGTGTTCCCGTACACACCCTGACAAGTGTTCCCGTACACACCCTGACAAGTGTTCCTGTACACACCCTGACAAGTGTTCCCGTACACACCCTGACAAGTGTTCCCGTACACACCCTGACAAGTGTTCCCGAACACACCCTGACAAGTGTTCCCGTACACACCCTGACAAGTGTTCCTGTACACACCCTGACAAGTGTTCCCGTACACACTCTGACAAGTGTTCCCGTACACACCCTGACAAGTGTTCCTGTACACACCCTGACAAGTGTTCCCGTACACACCCTGACAAGTGTTCCTGTACACACCCTGACAAGTGTTCCCGTACACACCCTGACAAGTGTTCCTGTACACACCCTGACAAGTGTTCCCGTACACACCCTGACAAGTGTTCCTGTACACACCCTGACAAGTGTTCCTGTACACACCCTGACAAGTGTTCCTGTACACACCCTGACAAGTGTTCCCGTACACACTCTGACAAGTGTTCCCGTACACACCCTGACAAGTGTTCCTGTACACACCCTGACAAGTGTTCCCGTACACACTCTGACAAGTGTTCCCGTACACACCCTGACAAGTGTTCCCGTACACACCCTGACAAGTGTTCCCGTACACACCCTGACAAGTGTTCCTGTACACACCCTGACAAGTGTTCCTGTACACACCCTGACAAGTGTTCCTGTACACACCCTGACAAGTGTTCCTGTACACACCCTGACAAGTGTTCCTGTACACACCCTGACAAGTGTTCCCGTACACACCCTGACAAGTGTTCCTGTACACACCCTGACAAGTGTTCCCGTACACACCCTGACAAGTGTTCCTGTACACACCCTGACAAGTGTTCCCGTACACACTCTGACAAGTGTTCCCGTACACACCCTGACAAGTGTTCCTGTACACACCCTGACAAGTGTTCCCGTACACACCCTGACAAGTGTTCCTGTACACACCCTGACAAGTTTTCCTGTACACACCCTGACAAGTGTTCCTGTACACACCCTGACAAGTGTTCCTGTACACACCCTGACAAGTGTTCCCGTACACACCCTGACAAGTGTTCCTGTACACACCCTGACAAGTGTTCCCGTACACACCCTGACAAGTGTTCCCGTACACACCCTGACAAGTGTTCCTGTACACACCCTGACAAGTGTTCCTGTACACACCCTGACAAGTGTTCCTGTACACACCCTGACAAGTGTTCCTGTACACACCCTGACAAGTGTTCCCGTACACACCCTGACAAGTGTTCCCGTACACACCCTGACAAGTGTTCCTGTACACACCCTGACAAGTGTTCCCGTACACACCCTGACAAGTGTTCCTGTACACACCCTGACAAGTGTTCCCGTACACACCCTGACAAGTGTTCCTGTACACACCCTGACAAGTGTTCCCGTACACACCCTGACAAGTGTTCCCGTACACACCCTGACAAGTGTTCCTGTACACACCCTGACAAGTGTTCCTGTACACACCCTGACAAGTGTTCCTGTACACACCCTGACAAGTGTTCCTGTACACACCCTGACAAGTGTTCCCGTACACACCCTGACAAGTGTTCCCGTACACACCCTGACAAGTGTTCCTGTACACACCCTGACAAGTGTTCCCGTACACACCCTGACAAGTGTTCCTGTACACACCCTGACAAGTGTTCCCGTACACACCCTGACAAGTGTTCCTGTACACACCCTGACAAGTGTTCCCGTACACACCCTGACAAGTGTTCCTGTACACACCCTGACAAGTGTTCCTGTACACACCCTGACAAGTGTTCCCGTACACACCCTGACAAGTGTTCCTGTACACACCCTGACAAGTGTTCCCGTACACACCCTGACAAGTGTTCCCGTACACACCCTGACAAGTGTTCCCGTACACACCCTGACAAGTGTTCCCGTACACACCCTGACAAGTGTTCCCGTACACACCCTGACAAGTGTTCCCGTACACACCCTGACAAGTGTTCCCGTACACACCCTGACAAGTGTTCCCGTACACACCCTGACAAGTGTTCCTGTACACACCCTGACAAGTGTTCCTGTACACACCCTGACAAGTGTTCCTGTCCACACCCTGACAAGTGTTCCTGTACACACCCTGACAAGTGTTCCTGTACACACCCTGACAAGTGTTCCTGTACACACCCTGACAAGTGTTCCCGTACACACCCTGACAAGTGTTCCTGTACACACCCTGACAAGTGTTCCCGTACACACCCTGACAAGTGTTCCCGTACACACCCTGACAAGTGTTCCTGTACACACCCTGACAAGTGTTCCCGTACACACCCTGACAAGTGTTCCCGTACACACCCTGACAAGTGTTCCTGTGCACACCCTGACAAGGGTTCCTGTACACACCCTGACAAGTGTTCCCGTACACACCCTGACAAGTGTTCCTGTACACACCCTGACAAGTGTTCCCGTACACACCCTGACAAGTGTTCCTGTACACACCCTGACAAGTGTTCCTGTACACACCTTGACAAGTGTTCCCGTACACACCCTGACAAGTGTTCCTGTACACACCCTGACAAGTGTTCCCGTACACACCCTGACAAGTGTTCCTGTACACACCCTGACAAGTGTTCCTGTACACACCCTGACAAGTGTTCCTGTACACACCCTGACAAGTGTTCCTGTACACACCCTGACAAGTGTTCCCGTACACACCCTGACAAGTGTTCCTGTACACACCCTGACAAGTGTTCCTGTACACAACCTGACAAGGGTTCCTGTACACACCCTGACAAGTGTTCCTGTACACACCCTGACAAGTGTTCCCGTACACACCCTGACAAGTGTTCCCGTACACACCCTGACAAGTGTTCCCGTACACACCCTGACAAGTGTTCCTGTACACACCCTGACAAGTGTTCCTGTACACACCCTGACAAGTGTTCCCGTACACACCCTGACAAGTGTTCCTGTACACACCCTGACAAGTGTTCCCGTACACACCCTGACAAGTGTTCCCGTACACACCCTGACAATTGTTCCCGTACACACCCTGACAAGTGTTCCTGTACACACCCTGACAAGTGTTCCTGTACACACCCTGACAAGTGTTCCTGTACACACCCTGACAAGTGTTCCCGTACACACCCTGACAAGTGTTCCTGTACACACCCTGACAAGTGTTCCTGTACACACCCTGACAAGTGTTCCTGTACACACCCTGACAAGTGTTCCCGTACACACCCTGACAAGTGTTCCTGTACACACCCTGACAAGTGTTCCTGTCCACACCCTGACAAGTGTTCCTGTACACACCCTGACAAGTGTTCCCGTACACACTCTGACAAGTGTTCCTGCACACACCCTGACAAGTGTTCCTGTACGCACCCTGACAAGTGTTCCTGTACACACCCTGACAAGTGTTCCTGTACACACCCTGACAAGTGTTCCTGTACACACCCTGACAAGTGTTCCCGTACACACTCTGACAAGTGTTCCTGCACACACCCTGACAAGTGTTCCCGTACACACCCTGACAAGTGTTCCTGTACACACCCTGACAAGTGTTCCCGTACACACCCTGACAAGTGTTCCTGTACACACCCTGACAAGTGTTCCTGTACACACCCTGACAAGTGTTCCTGTACACACCCTGACAAGTGTTCCCGTACACACCCTGACAAGTGTTCCTGTACACACCCTGACAAGTGTTCCTGTATACACCCTGACAAGTGTTCCCGTACACACCCTGACAAGTGTTCCCGTACACACCCTGACAAGTGTTCCCGTACACACCCTGACAAGTGTTCCTGTACACACCCTGACAAGTGTTCCTGTACACACCCTGACAAGTGTTCCTGTACACACCCTGACAAGTGTTCCTGTACACACCCTGACAAGTGTTCCCGTACACACCCTGACAAGTGTTCCTGTACACACCCTGACAAGTGTTCCTGTACACACCCTGACAAGTGTTCCCGTACACACCCTGACAATTGTTCCTGTACACACCCTGACAAGTGTTCCTGTACACACCCTGACAAGTGTTCCTGTACACACCCTGACAAGTGTTCCTGTACACACCCTGACAAGTGTTCCGTACACACCCTGACAAGTGTTCCCGTACACACCCTGACAAGTGTTCCTGTACACACCCTGACAAGTGTTCCCGTACACACCCTGACAAGTGTTCCTGTACACACCCTGACAAGTGTTCCTGTACACACCCTGACAAGTGTTCCTGTACACACCCTGACAAGGGTTCCTGTACACACCCTGACAAGTGTTCCCGTACACACCCTGACAAGGGTTCCTGTACACACCCTGACAAGTGTTCCTGTACACACCCTGACAAGTGTTCCCGTACACACCCTGACAAGGGTTCCTGTACACACCCTGACAAGTGTTCCCGTACACACCCTGACAAGTGTTCCTGTACACACCCTGACAAGTGTTCCCGTACACACCCTGACAAGTGTTCCTGTACACACCCTGACAAGGGTTCCTGTACACACCCTGACAAGTGTTCCTGTACACACCCTGACAAGTGTTCCAGTACACACCCTGACAAGTGTTCCTGTACACACCCTGACAAGTGTTCCCGTACACACCCTGACAAGTGTTCCTGTACACACCCTGACAAGTGTTCCTGTACACACCCTGACAAGTGTTCCCGTACACACCCTGACAAGTGTTCCTGTACACACCCTGACAAGTGTTCCTGTACACACCCTGACAAGTGTTCCTGTACACACCCTGACAAGTGTTCCCGTACACACCCTGACAAGTGTTCCTGTACACACCCTGACAAGTGTTCCCGTACACACCCTGACAAGTGTTCCCGTACACACTCTGACAAGTGTTCCCGTACACACCCTGACAAGTGTTCCCGTACACACCCTGACAAGTGTTCCCGTACACACCCTGACAAGTGTTCCTGTACACACCCTGACAAGTGTTCCTGTACACACCCTGACAAGTGTTCCTGTACACACCCTGACAAGTGTTCCCGTACACACCCTGACAAGTGTTCCTGTACACACCCTGACAAGTGTTCCTGTACACACCCTGACAAGTGTTCCTGTACACACCCTGACAAGTGTTCCCGTACACACCCTGACAAGTGTTCCCGTACACACCCTGACAAGTGTTCCCGTACACACCCTGACAAGTGTTCCCGTACACACCCTGACAAGTGTTCCCGTACACACCCTGACAAGTGTTCCTGTACACACCCTGACAAGTGTTCCTGTACACACCCTGACAAGTGTTCCCGTACACACCCTGACAAGTGTTCCTGTACACACCCTGACAAGTGTTCCTGTACACACCCTGACAAGTGTTCCTGTACACACCCTGACAAGTGTTCCCGTACACACCCTGACAAGTGTTCCTGTACACACCCTGACAAGTGTTCCCGTACACACCCTGACAAGTGTTCCCGTACACACCCTGACAAGTGTTCCTGTACACACCCTGACAAGTGTTCCTGTACACACCCTGACAAGTGTTCCCGTACACACCCTGACAAGTGTTCCTGTACACACCCTGACAAGAGTTCCTGTACACACCCTGACAAGTGTTCCCGTACACACCCTGACAAGTGTTCCCGTACACACCCTGACAAGTGTTCCCGTACACACCCTGACAAGTGTTCCTGTACACACCATGACAAGTGTTCCCGTACACACCCTGACAAGTGTTCCCGTACACACCCTGACAAGTGTTCCTGTACACACCCTGAAAAGTGTTCCCGTACACACCCTGACAAGTGTTCCTGTACACACCCTGACAAGTGTTCCTGTACACACCCTGACAAGTGTTCCTGTACACACCCTGACAAGTGTTCCCGTACACACCCTGACAAGTGTTCCTGTACACACCCTGACAAGTGTTCCCATACACACCCTGACAAGTGTTCCTGTACACACCCTGACAAGTGTTCCCGTACACACCCTGACAAGTGTTCCTGTACACACCCTGACAAGTGTTCCTGTACACACCCTGACAAGTGTTCCCGTACACACCCTGACAAGTGTTCCCGTACACACCCTGACAAGTGTTCCCGTACACACCCTGACAAGTGTTCCTGTACACACCCTGACAAGTGTTCCCGTACACACCCTGACAAGTGTTCCTGTACACACCCTGACAAGTGTTCCTGTACACACCCTGACAAGTGTTCCTGTACACACCCTGACAAGTGTTCCTGTACACACCCTGACAAGTGTTCCCGTACACACCCTGACAAGTGTTCCTGTACACACCCTGACAAGTGTTCCTGTACACACCCTGACAAGTGTTCCTGTACACACCCTGACAAGTGTTCCCGTACACACCCTGACAAGTGTTCCCGTACACACCCTGACAAGTGTTCCTGTACACACCCTGACAAGTGTTCCCGTACACACCCTGACAAGTGTTCCTGTACACACCCTGACAAGTGTTCCCGTACACACCCTGACAAGTGTTCCTGTACACACCCTGACAAGTGTTCCCGTACACACCCTGACAAGTGTTCCTGTACACACCCTGACAAGTGTTCCCGTACACACCCTGACAAGTGTTCCTGTACACACCCTGACAAGTGTTCCCGTACACACCCTGACAAGTGTTCCTGTACACACCCTGACAAGTGTTCCCGTACACACCCTGACAAGTGTTCCTGTACACACCCTGACAAGTGTTCCCGTACACACCCTGACAAGTGTTCCCGTACACACCCTGACAAGTGTTCCTGTACACACCCTGACAAGTGTTCCTGTACACACCCTGACAAGGGTTCCTGTACACACCCTGACAAGTGTTCCCGTACACACCCTGACAAGTGTTCCTGTACACACCCTGACAAGTGTTCCTGTACACACCCTGACAAGTGTTCCCGTACACACCCTGACAAGTGTTCCTGTACACACCCTGACAAGTGTTCCCGTACACACCCTGACAAGTGTTCCTGTACACACCCTGACAAGGGTTCCTGTACACACCCTGACAAGTGTTCCTGTACACACCCTGACAAGTGTTCCTGTACACACCCTGACAAGTGTTCCTGTACACACCCTGACAAGTGTTCCTGTACACACACCCTGACAAGTGTTCCTGTACACACCCTGACAAGTGTTCCCGTACACACCCTGACAAGTGTTCCTGTACAAACCCTGACAAGTGTTCCTGTACACACCCTGACAAGTGTTCCCGTACACACCCTGACAAGTGTTCCTGTACACACCCTGACAAGTGTTCCCGTACACACCCTGACAAGTGTTCCCGTACACACCCTGACAAGTGTTCCTGTACACACCCTGACAAGTGTTCCTGTACACACCCTGACAAGTGTTCCCGTACACACCCTGACAAGTGTTCCTGTACACACCCTGACAAGTGTTCCCGTACACACCCTGACAAGTGTTCCTGTACACACTCTGACAAGTGTTCCCGTACACACCCTGACAAGTGTTCCCGTACACACCCTGACAAGTGTTCCTGTACACACCCTGACAAGTGTTCCTGTACACACCCTGACAAGTGTTCCTGTACACACCCTGACAAGTGTTCCTGTACACACCCTGACAAGTGTTCCCGTACACACCCTGACAAGTGTTCCTGTACACACCCTGACAAGTGTTCCTGTGCACACCCTGACAAGTGTTCCTGTACACACCCTGACAAGTGTTCCTGTACACACCCTGACAAGTGTTCCCGTACACACCCTGACAAGTGTTCCTGTACACACCCTGACAAGTGTTCCCGTACACACCCTGACAAGTGTTCCCGTACACACCCTGACAATTGTTCCTGTACACACCCTGACAATTGTTCCTGTACACACCCTGACAAGTGTTCCTGTACACACCCTGACAAGTGTTCCCGTACACACCCTGACAAGTGTTCCTGTACACACCCTGACAAGTGTTCCCGTACACACCCTGACAAGTGTTCCTGTACACAACCTGACAAGGGTTCCTGTACACACCCTGACAAGTGTTCCTGTACACACCCTGACAAGTGTTCCCGTACACACCCTGACAAGTGTTCCTGTACACACCCTGACAAGTGTTCCTGTACACACCCTGACAAGTGTTCCCGTACACACCCTGACAAGTGTTCCCGTACACACCCTGACAAGTGTTCCTGTACACACCCTGACAAGTGTTCCCGTACACACCCTGACAAGTGTTCCCGTACATACCCTGACAAGTGTTCCTGTACACACCCTGACAAGGGTAACTGTACACACCCTGACAAGTGTTCCCGTACACACCCTGACAAGTGTTCCTGCACACACCCTGACAAGTGTTCCTGTACACACCCTGACAAGTGTTCCCGTACACACCCTGACAAGTGTTCCTGCACACACCCTGACAAGTGTTCCCGTACACACCCTGACAAGTGTTCCCGTACACACCCTGACAAGTGTTCCTGTACACACCCTGACAAGTGTTCCTGTACACACCCTGACAAGTGTTCCTGTACACACCCTGACAAGTGTTCCTGTACACACCCTGACAAGTGTTCCTGTACACACCCTGACAAGTGTTCCCGTACACAACCTGACAAGTGTTCCTGTACACACCCTGACAAGTGTTCCTGTACACACCCTGACAAGTGTTCCTGTACACACCCTGACAAGTGTTCCTGTACACACCCTGACAAGTGTTCCTGTACACACCCTGACAAGTGTTCCCGTACACACCCTGACAAGTGTTCCTGTACACACCCTGACAAGTGTTCCTGTACACACCCTGACAAGTGTTCCTGTACACACCCTGACAAGTGTTCCCGCACACACCCTGACAAGTGTTCCTGTACACACCCTGACAAGTGTTCCTGTACACACCCTGACAAGTGTTCCTGTACACACCCTGACAAGTGTTCCTGTACACACCCTGACAAGTGTTCCCGTACACACCCTGACAAGTGTTCCCGTACACACCCTGACAAGTGTTCCCGTACACACCCTGACAAGTGTTCCCGTACACACCCTGACAAGGGTTCCTGTACACACCCTGACAAGTGTTCCTGTACACACCCTGACAAGTGTTCCGGTACACACCCTGACAAGTGTTCCTGTGCACACCCTGACAAGTGTTCCTGTACACACCCTGACAAGTGTTCCTGTGCACACCCTGACAAGTGTTCCCGTACACACTCTGACAAGTGTTCCTGTACACACCCTGACAAGTGTTCCTGTACACACCCTGACAAGTGTTCCTGTACACACCCTGACAAGTGTTCCCGGACACACCCTGACAAGTGTTCCCGTACACACCCTGACAAGTGTTCCTGTACACACCCTGA